>NC_064218.1:8293248-8601463 GCF_023101765.2 Spodoptera frugiperda
TAACACGAAATTAGATGAGTGTCCAGTGGTAGCCAATACTCCTTTTCTTTCTAAAGTCTTATACAATGGACATTTGTATCTTGTTCCCTCCTCAAACTGCTTTTTCAGTTTAGGGAAAAGCCAGACAACTGGCATATTGTCGTTGAGTAATTTTGGGAATTGCTCTGCAATCGCATAACTCTCCCGATCCCAACGTCCACCATCCATGAAGAGTCCCTCCACATATACACCTGATTCGGGTGCCTCGTCTTCGAAATCTGTATTACGTACTTCAAAATCAAATATTAATAAATCTATGGGAATTTTTTTCGCTCTCGCGTAATTTTGAATGGACCCTGTGAGAAAAGCTTGAGTGAAAAAGAAACCAGACAGCCAAAATGTCGGTGGTTTCCCTTTTTGATACCAATCATTCAACATAGCCAGGCGATCAATAAAGTCTGTTACGTAACTAGGTAGTGGTTTCAAACTAGGATAGGAAACCTTACGCCAATTGTCAGGAATTTTTCCCAGTAACATTGCATTTGATTGCAAATCCAATGACAAAGACATTACAATAAGACCTTTCACGGCTTTTTGTAAATCTAGTAATGAAGATCTGATTTCATTTAATAATTTGTTAAACCGTTCCATCTCTTGAATTAATACGGTGTTCATAGACTCACTGTAATCTACGGGGTATTTTTTTTGCGCAGTTTCTACATCGAACCCTTCCGGTAGTTTGGAAATAATTTCATCAGCCATTTGAACAAGGAGGACTTCTGTATTGCCACCCTCTCCACCAGCGCCACCGCCTTCTACGAGAACCAATGCTTGAGCTAAATCCATGGACGTAGTATAGTCGCGAGTTATTCCTGCATTCATATGCAATCCAAATACTTCAGGAGGAGGATTCACAGGAACGCTTTCAATATGTTTTAGATAATCTTGATATTCACATCTTCGTGGTAAGCCATATTGCGGGCCAATGTCACAAAAAGTGTAATTTGGGTCATTCACTACACCCGCATTCACGTAGTTGTCTAAGATTGTTACTATTAAACGCCGATCCCAATCATCTGTCACTCTGCCACCATAATTACATTCGCCAGTCAAATACTTAATAGCTACATACTGTATCTCTTCATATTGATTTAAAAACATTTGTAACTGCATTACAGATATTTGAAAATCGGAATCATTAAAACCGTATTGAATATTCCATCCTAATGGACCAAACTTTTTTCTTTCTTGTACAACAGCATGAAAGAAACTAATGCCGTATAAGAGCTTACTGAATGCTTTATCTTTACCAGGACACCCTTCGTAGAATTCAGTTTCTTTTACAGGTTCAGATATATAAGAACGATTTAAATTATGTTGGAGTCCCGTTGGTGGCTCGTTTGTCATTTTAACAGCTACTTGTAACACAGCCTGTGGAAACTTATCAGATGGATAACTCGTTAACCATAATCTAAAACTTAGATCTGTATTTGTTAAATCAAAACCTTCTATAAGTTTTTCAAGGGTTGGAAGCCACGATGCTGCTAAATGACAATTTTGTAAACACACCCAGCCACCTTCAAGTTGAGCTTTTTCAATCATTGCTCGTGCAATGGGTCCTTGACCCTGACCTAAAGATATAGAATTAAATCTATGAGAGTAACCCATTCGTTCACAATATTTTATCAGTGCGCCCATCGGGTCTGAGCCTGGAGATAATATGAATATTAACGGCGCCAAACAATTAGAATCTCCAAATGATTTTCCTATATCAAACGGTGGTGGTGTTATGTATTTTCGACCCATTTGCTTTTCTACAAACTCTGATATGGCTGCTGTCAATTTATCAGGCCTTAAAATTCTTACAACCAATAGTTTTTGAAATTGAGTCAATTTACTATCCCATATTCCCGGAAGCTGTCTATTGTGCGGTTCCATATCGTCATAAACCTCTTGCCATAGATTTGCATTTCTAATAAAATCGTCACGGAATCCTGCAAATGTATGTAGATCATTTATTCGGCATATTTCATCCCAACTTTTATCGGGCAACCATTCAAATGGTTTGCGTAAGTGATTTTCTATTGCTATGCCACCAGTTATAAGAAAAACGTGTTCTTCTAAATTCATTTCTCCATTAGCAAGCATCATTTTAGAACACATAACGTATGAAAACATAAGCTTGTCTTTGTCAAATAACGATCTACATACGTTACTATACAAATTGTAAGTAAAGGTTTCTTTTAAGAACTTTAATCTTTTGTCTAGATCTTTAGACTTATTAGCATTTTCAATCGAAATGATGTAAAGATTAATGAACCATAATAGTGAGTATTGATACATAGGATCCACATTAGGTAATTCAGTAACGCAGTAATACAAGACAGCAGAATGTGAAGCAATTGGTCGATAGCCATGGCGGAATTTCTCTATTATGACTTCAGTCTCTAAAGAAGCTTCTTGCTTTTTCATAATATCTACAGACAATAATTTTGACGAGTCAAGAACTTCAACAGCCGTTTCATCTTCTAATATATCACCTTTCGTTTCTTGAAGGGTTCGTAAGATATCATCTTCTACTTGTTTTAATGCAGCACGATTACTTGCACTCTGAACTATAAGCTTCTCCCTTTTCTCTTGTAAATCCGGTCGTTCTTTCGCAACGACTATACCTAATAACTGATCTTCTAATCCATCTTTAGTAAGTGCAAAATTGATTAAAGTCACTTTATTGAAAACTTCTGGTAAATAATGTGGATTCCTTAATTTAGTTGTCATATAGAGTCTGAAATTTGGATGATATTCAATCACATTGTCTCCAAGAGCGATATATTCCTTCCCTCCTTGAACGTATGTATTTTTAAGTAAGATTGGATCTAACGGCGCTTCTACATCTTCGAGTACACACTCAATTAGAGCAGGCTTTCCATACTCTAAACAAGTTTCAATCACTTTCATGTAATTCCCATCCGTAAATTTTAAAACTTGTAAATCATTGGCTTTTTCCATGGTTTTGACCCATTTATTTGCTTGGCCTTGCGGATCAATCATTAATGACCACCGCATGGAGTTGTCTTGAATGACACCATTATCAACTGAAAATGAATCTCTAGGCAATCCAGCAATGCACCAATTCTGAATTTTGATGTCAGTGCCTAAGATGTCTTTGAACACGAATACTTCAGAATGTGGCATTTTTAACTTTATAACTAAGTCACGCCATTGATCAATCATTTTTGTTCTAACAGGCAATGTGTAGGGCGCTAAATAAGCCATTATTGCACAAGATACGAGTATGTCTCCAGCTAAGTGATCAAATAATGTTTGCAAGTTTTCCGCAGCTTGAGTCCAACGTACCCTTTCACCTCCCAAGCCGCCAAGTAACTTTTCAGCCCTAGCCAATTTATCGATACACAATTGTACTTCATCTTCTAGTGCTTTCTTTTTAATATTAGCTTCTTCTAATGCTTCGTTTAATTCAGCTAATCTGGCTTCTAATCTAGCAACAAGAGCCTTTTTTTCTTCTAAAATAGCCATAGTTTGTGCAAATTCTCTTTCCGCCGCTTCTAATTTTGCTTTCTTAGGCGCTACAACTTTTGCCACAGCATCGTACATATCCATAGCAATTATCCATTTACATAAGCCTTCAGCAGCTGTCGAAGCCTTGGCAATAATATGGGGCTTAAAATCTTTATGACTAAGATATTCTTTTCGAATTTTTTGCATAATAGAAATGGGGATATTATCCTTATCGAAATTTTTCAACGACTCTAAAAAACTCATATCTCCTAATATTCGTTTACTAGGGCCCCAATAATCTAATATTTTTTTTCCAGGGTTGTTTGGATCAGGAATTTTATCAGGCGGAACGCCTTTTATTACACACACTGCGGCCATCACTAATTTTACTGTACTGGGAGGATTCTTCATAGATTTGACAATAGTAATGTCAGCTGGTTTCAAGGTATTTAAAGCTGCAATAGCGTCTTCTAGAATCGGTAACGCGAGAGCTAAATCGGCTTCACAATCTTTTTTGAGTTCCTGTGCAGCTGCTGCTTGAACATTTGCAACTTTTTGATCTTCTCTGACTTGAGCTGCAGCTTTATCGGCAGTGGCAGTTTCGATTTCTATTTCTTCCATCATCTTCGCTGATTTTGCAGCCATAATCATAAGTTGTGGCTTCAAAGCATTCAAGTCACGTTGCATAATTGCTACTGCATCTGCTGCTTGCCCCAATTTGTCTAAACCATTTGTATATCTTATTTTAGCTGCTCTCAATTCTCGTTGTTTTTTGTTTGTTAGTGAGGTAAAAGATTTTATTAAATCCAAATAAGAAGCAGATGTGATATAGGTTTTCCTTCCAAGTGTGTTAAAGAATTCGAGAGACACGGATCGTGCATCCACATGAAACTGTTTGCAAGCAATTACAGCAGCCAGTTTTACTTTATCTGGTACATTGACTTTAACCATATAATAATGAGCTACCTTTTCTAAAGCATCTTCAGGCCAACTATCATACCAATCAATGGTACAACAATTCACTAACGACGGATACAATCTTAGTCTTGTTCGAAAGGAACTTCCTATGGGACTGAAGCATAATACTATATGTAACTTTGCTTTGCAGCGTCCAACAAAAAATGCAAGTATCTGTAACGGACTAATATCGAGGTTCCTATTACCACCCTGTGCAGCTAATCGCACCATTTCTAAAATTTCTTGTTTTTCGTCTAAACCATATAAGTTAGGAACTTCGCCAGAGTTAAGTAAACTGTCAAGATTTTGAATAAAAACTTCTTCTTTTATTTGATTTTCTGTAAATAAGAATGTTGTATCTTTATTTAGACCACCAGATTCCCGCAACACTAGTTTAATATCATCGTGCCAATCTTTCACATTGTAAGTTTTCGTGATCTCCGGTTGAAACACCTGTTGACCTAATATTGTGCTAGCTAAACGTGTAAGAGATTGCCGTCCAGAGCCACCAACACCGACGAGTAGAGCATTTCCAGAAGGCATACACAGAAGCCTACAAATCTTTGATAAATGTTCCAGAGCATAGTCAAACAGTACAATGGTCATTTTTGCTTTATGCAACGCATTATATTCATTCAGCATTGCGATGGCTACGTTTAACACAGCTTCTTTTGAAGGCATTTCTTCATACCGTCGCTCTCCCTCGAGACTTTCTGTATCTAGGTAACATCCAAACATCATTGATTTGATTGTTTCACAAGTAACTTCTCCCTTTTCATTTTGATATATATCTAAGGCATTCTCAAATGTATCTTTCATGAATTCTTTGGTGGTTTTTTTGAGAACTTCGAAAAACCAAGCACGGTCGTCATCATCGACAAGCCTGTCATAAAACACACGCATTATTTCATGAACCCAAACTTTAACAAAAGTTTTTTTATTATCGGCACATTCTTTCCTTAGTAATGCACAACCCTGAATGACCCTTGAAAAGTCTCTTAAGTTAAAGGTGTAATGTGATTTCGCTGGTGTTGGTCTTAGTCCTTCTGTAGCACTATTATAAATGTCCATTGTAGCTGCTATAATATTGACTATGTATGGCTGAACATCTTGACCAAATCCATTTCTTTTCCAGCCCAGTTGTAATAAAGTAATAAATATCTTAGTCATACTTTCCTTTGAAAACTCATTTATTGAGTATATGTTAAAATGCCTTAACATTCTTGGATAAATAAGTTGTCGACTGCCACCGACAGGCCCAATGGCTCCATAGAAAAAGGTATCGTGGATGTATAACTTGTCAGTTGTTCTTAAATCATACCAATGCTTCTGGTCGAAATACAATCTTAATAACTCTATTGCTGGTTGAGCACCATACGTTTCTTTGGCAGGCATGTTCATATCGTCAATAAATATTATTGCTATTTTGCCTTTCGATGGTCCATAGTTATTTTTTCGTCTCTTATATAGCTTTGAAAGCACTAGTTCTTGTGTTTGATTGGCTGAAGTTGTAGTCGTAAATGTTATAAATCCAGGAGTGTAAAGGTCCATAGAAATGCGATTCATCAAAAAGTTTTGTATTAAAAAACTTTTCCCAGTACCCGTAGGTCCAATAAATAACAAAGGCTGCTTAAATTTTGTATGTAAATCCAAGAGGGCATAGTATTTTTCTGTTTCTAAAGTCGGAATAACAGTTTGAAGTAAATTAATTTGTTCTTTCACAACGACATTTTTCATGGATTCCATCCAAGGTTTCCAGCAGCCTTTACCTTTATACATATAAAAATGATCAACAATCATGCCATCTGCGGGGATAGATACATCAATCCGATCTATTGTAGATGGTATACCTTTTTCGCCTCTAAAGTATTCTTTCACTAAATTATCAAATTTTTCACGAGAGTCCGTATTGAGTATTCCTCCAATACCCCATACTATAGCACTCATAAGAGAGGCAATGAACCAAGTTCTTGTATTTCTAGTATCTTCTTCACCTTTAATTGCATTATCCATGTACATTACGATTAGATGAAGCGTGCTTACTAATAAATTCACTTCTCCAGCGGTCACCAATTGAGTACATTCCTTTTTAACGTAATAAATTAATGGATCGAATAACCATTCGCACATTGCATAAATATATTCTTCATTTTCTTCATACCATATAGGATTCAGTGTATTTAACCAAGATTTGTAAAACGGCATAAAACCTAGAGATACTGATTCCATATAAATCATACCGCACCTAGAAACAGTAGCAGGAGAAGCCTGTGCCAAGTCCATTACTTCAAAAATCATCGACATAACACTAGACATTGCCATTACTTCACCCGAAGTTAAACAGAGTTTCTTATTGTCATCTAATACAGTGTTCATATTCTCAATCCAAACGGCATCGACTGGGCCGTCAAACACAATCCATTTCTTAATATGAGAATCGTCTGTAGCAAAATCTCTAAACATAGTGGCTACTATACCATCGGTCCATTCATAAGATATTGGATCAAATGCACCGTAAAGTTGACCCATTGTAACTGCCTTCGGATTTAAGACCTTATATGTACATTCACATCCACCTGGTTGATTTCTTTCTTCCATCAATGTCAAAGATTCCGCTAATATTTTCAGTGTCATTGATTTTCCTGAGAAAGGGTCACCGACTATCATGAAGCCATGCCTCACTATCATCATTTCATACGTTTGTATTACTTTTAGAAGGAAACAATCCATTGGTTGAAGATTATTCCTCTCACAAGTCACATTACACGCGTCTAAAAAGTTTACATAATCTGGTTTAGGTAATTGGATGCCAGGAAATAAATCTGATATAATGCCTTCAAATAGAGGAACATCGCAAGATAAAAACTTGGGTAAGTTTACATCAGTTATAGATCGTAGAAGTAAAATGCTTTCATTTTCATTGGGAAAAGCTCTTTTTAAGTTTCCTGCGGCCGACAACACGGTTTTTACTGCGCGCATCCCGTAATCGTAGTGGTTTTGGGAGGATAGTTGTTCGGAACATAACCTATACGTAGTGACAATTTTTACAGATAAACTTCTAGCATCAACAAAGCCAAAAGAATATAAAGATATTTCTCCGATCATGGCATAATCGGGCACCATCATGGCAACAGTCCTAAAGAGCACCTTTAAATTATCAGGAAGCTCGGAACGACCCGCGTAGCCTGGATTCATAGTAATGCAAACATAACAAGCTGGATTTAAGTTCAAGGTAGTGCCTTCAAACACAAACACTTCTAATTTTTGTCTTATTGCTTGAATAATACATAATATTTGTTGAGCAATTACAGAAAGTACCTCAACGTCAATTCTATTGAATTCATCAAAACACGCCCAAGCGCCACAGGCTGCCAAACCTTTAAAGAATTTACCCATTGCTTTATAATCTAATCCATCTGAGCAGTTAAATACAACGCACTGAACGGCTAACGCTTTGGCCAAATCTTTAGTTGTTTCAGTTTTTCCAGTTCCTGCGGGTCCTTCCGGAGCTCCATTCATATGGAGGTAATAGGCCCCAATAAGTGTTCGGTAGCATCGATCAGTTAATGGTGTGATCACTAATCTATCGCTGTTTCCTAAATATTCATATGCATACGCCACGACAGCATTTATTATCTTCACACCAACTTTCTCCTCTTCCCAGTAGTAACGAAGTTGTGCTAGCCACTGGAAATCTGTTACTTCAGTGACATTTTTGCCAACTAATTCAAATATAACATCTTTCGCGTGAACGTCAATTACAATGAGAGCTTTTATTGTAATACTGTTTAGTTTAGTTAAATCCGTGCGTCGAATCACTGCGACTGTTTCGTTTAGTTGGACAGTTAGTGACTTATGATACGCATCTAATTCACTTAACTTATGTGTATTCAGAGCTTCGTGTACATCCACGGCCCAATAAATTTGAGATATCGCTAGAACTACCATACCTTCCCAAGAAAGTATCCATTCGACCCGACTTGTGTTTGGATAATCATAGTAAGATAATTCAGTTTCTGACTTGACAGCTTTTAACATTTGGTCCTCCACTTGTACCAGCCACTTTTCGACAGATCCTCTTGCAGCTTGGACGCTGATAGCTTCTAGAAATTCAATTTGTTCAGTTTCCATAGAAATCATAGCGCTAATATTGAATTCGGGGTCGAATACCAGTTTGTGGATACCTTCGAAACATTTCTTCAAATGCGGTTGAACTTTAAGAGGATTTTTTGTTTCTGATAAGATTTCTAACATCTCATCATTCGATAAGAAGAAAAATCTTGGGAAATACAAACGTTTCTTTTCCAAATAATTGTTTACACCATCATTAATTTTATCTAATAATCCAGTGCAAACTTTAAAAGCTTCTAACACGCCAGCACCACCGGCTATCTCAAGCGCATGAGGATCTCTTTCTACGCAAGTCATATATCTGCGATATATATTATTCACTTCAGTAAACATAACTCCTTCTTCAGGCATTTGCGCGACAATGTCTTTTGAAGAAAATATGGGTAATAAATACAACCACTGACTTTGCACTTTACCCCACTCATCTATAGTTAAGTTGGTTCTTACGATTTTTTCATACCATGCCTTTACTTGAGCTTCGAAAGGTTTGACAAATGCAGAACCTCGCATTCCAACAGTTTTAACTATATGATCGTCTAAAACACATTGAATATCATCAAGCGCTGTCAGTATATTAATTCCAGTGTCTTTAAAAGGATTCGTTTTAAAACATATGTCAGTCCATTCAGCCATCATTTTATTTAAGTTTGTAATCAAAGCAAGTTCTTTTGTTGCTGCGACGCTTATAATTTCATATTGATCAATGTCACCCCAAAGATCGAATTCAATAATCTTTCTTAATGTGGTACCTGCCGTAGGAGTCAAATCAAAACCAGCAATGATAGACATTTCATCCCAATGTCTCTGAAATAATGCAGGATTACACATTATGTGAGCCATTTGTACATTAGGTCTCCATTCTTTTAATTCTGCAATAGCCTGGGAGCATAATTTCATTGGAGCCGGATAATTATTGGGGTCTGGGTCATCTACTAGTCCCTGGAAACGCTTTTCTACTCCTTCAGCTATTTGTTGCTTTATTTTATTTCTGTAGTTTTTCGAGATTTTTATAAATTCCTTGTAGTAAAAATCGTGGTCCATTTCTATCTGTACATGATCCATATATTCAAAAGGTCCATCCATCCACGTATAATAGCTCCGCTTCCATTTATGAACCAAGAATATAAGACTGTGGAAAGGTTTTACGTAATCCTTTAATTCTTCTAAGTCTGGATAACTAGTAATCGGAAATTTGAAGGTAGCTTCTTCGGTGTTAATCCAAGTTACAAGTTTATCACAATCGTCTAATCGGTGAACTAGTTTTCTTAGGTATTCCAGATACTCAAGAGTGTGATCAACATCATCCATATTGTCTAAAAGTTCTAAATACGGTATCATTTCAACAACCTCTTTGTTGAGGTATGCTATTTTAGCAAGTAGATTTTCTTCCATTTCTGCTTTGTGAGCTTCATAAGCTGCAGCATTTCTTTCAAAAATAGGCTTTATGTCTTTAAGCCAGTTGACAGTTCTGGTATTTGATGCTACATGTTCTTCCGTGAGTGAAGTCATCTCAAGGAGACTGGATATAATATTAATTTGTGACATAATTCTTTCTTTTAATGCTTCCACTAGAACAGTTTTTGCGTGTAAGATATAAACTCCTTGTTCTATTAATTCTACGGCATTAGCGGGCTCCTTAAGAGCTCTGGCTTTGATTTCTTCAAATGCAGCGCAGATGCTATCGTTCTCTTTAATGTGAGCGCTGATTATACCCGCTATTAAATCATTTACAAACTCCAAAGCCTTTGCTTTCAAACCGTCTACCATTCTTAGTTGACAGACGACTGCACTATTAAAATATTCATTTTCAACAATAGCTGTGATTTCAGAATCTATGCCTTGAAAATATTTGATTTTATCCCGACATATATCAAATTTTTCTTCTGCTTTAATAAAATTGAGGAGGGCTTCTTTCGCTGGAACGCCGTACAACATGTTGTATTCTTCACGTAACTGGTCTAAATACTGAAGTAGAGGTTCGAATACTATATCTAATTGTTTTTGAAGTCTTTCATGGCCGTCTCTGTCAAGCCAGTCGTTATATATAACTGGTAAGGCGTCGAAATTGTATGGAATTTTAAGATACTGCTCGATAGGCATAAGTCTTTGAGACATGTGGCAGATTGTGTCGGCAATACTGTGAAAAACATCGTAAACTTCCTGAAGTGTAGGATCATAAATAAATTCTCCGTCAAAATCTAACTGTAAATACAAAATAAGGGCTGATTCTGGATCTTTCAGCCCGTCTATAATAGCTTCTATAGATCTACGCATCAGTTCTTGAATTTGCATTGATATCATTTTAGTTGCACATCTCACAAAAAGCGGTATTTTCTTTTGACGCATGCCTTTCAAACATCTTGGATTTTTAAGCCAATGGACGAGGATCCCATACCAAGTGCTCGATACGAGATAGTCAGCCCGTTTAATTTCTTCTAAAACTTTTGCAAGAAACTCCTTTAATTTTAAAGGACCTCTAGCCCTATACTTGGCTAAATCAATAATATTTTCTGGAAAAATTCGCTCTGCGGACTCAAGTACCAATCTTATGAAAGGATGTAATATGAGGGCGCCGTCGATTAGTTTTTTACGGAATTTGAGCATTTTTTCATAGTTTTCCGTAATGCCCTTGTATTTAAAATAAGGTTCTTGATATCTGACCCTGGGAACTCCAGGTTGATCTCTAATTATTGTTTTAACGGCAAGTTCATGGAGATTTCGGTTCCATTCCTCTTTACTTTCTTTGACCAAGTCATCCATTAAAGTGGGGAACGCGTGACGTAGTTTGGCTGGTACAAGGCCACAAATCTTTCGTTCCCAGTCCTTGGACATTGGTGGGGGTTGAATCTTTTGTGCACATTCTCGCAACACTCCGATGTGTCGTGACTGTGATATTTCTAACCGGTCACGTTCGCGGCGCTCTAGAGGCGGCTTAGCTACCTCTATTTTCCTTTCAGTAGCTTTTTCCTCAAGGATTTTACGAAACTCTTCTTGCTTTACCTGAAATCGACGATAAAACACTTGAAGCAATTATTAATAAAAACCTGGCGCATATTATTTCTAGTACCCACTTCTCTCTTTTGGTGACATTACATACAATGCACATTGAGTGGTCATGGTATAATCAACTTGCCTTAAATACCTAACCAGGCTAGATACCGCTAGTGCAACTGCCGAATGCCGAGCGAGAGATTCGGGTACGATTCTCGGGTGAAGTCGGGTGTGACAATGTATTATTGGGTTTATAAAACTATATACCTATACGTAATAAACAACATAAACTAAGTTTCGCCTTGTATGGCAAAGTAGATGTGTTACAATAAATATACATATGTACGTTTGTCTGCCATCAATTACCTACCTATAACAGTCGTTACCAATTGCAGTGACTACTTAGGTATATAAATAAATGTTTGTACCTTGAGTCTATTATACGGTGGTAGAGGATCAAACGGTAGCTTGTCCAGCTGTTGTACATTCGGCATAGCTGGCATGATGGGCACACGGCAACCATTCTTCGTTTGCAGCAGCTTCCTCAAATCCCTTTCGTCCATTGTTAGTTTCTAATTGAACAAAACAATGATAAAATCAACAAAATATCGTTTTATCAAATAAAACTATTCCAACAAAACATTTTGGTAGAGTTCGCAATGTATTGATGTCACATTTGAATGTGGAACTCAATAACATAGTCATGGCAACGTCTTGGCAACGGCGTCACTTGGATGCAAAGAGTATAATAATGTACAACCATAAATTGTATTGAACGTAAACAAATTATAATGAAACTTTTTACTCTTTGTAAGGATCAGGAGAAAAATGAGAATTATACATAAATTACTTTAAAAATATTAGTGCGAGCCTAGCTATCTCGGGTCTTCGTTAGCATGGAATTCGAATATGCCTAGATGAATTTAGTTGGTACTACCATACACGACTTGTGCACGTTTTTGTAAAAAAAAAAACACAATTATAAATAAGCTGTCTGATAGAAACTGAATTTTCTACTAAAGATAACAAAAAATAAAAATAACCAAAACTTAATGGTTTTCGTCCACATTATATAACATTCTTACCTAGGAACATGTCTCTCATGTTCATCATATTCATGGTATAGTAGTTGAGCGAGCTTCGGTAGGTTCCTGTTTCTCATTGGGCGGGAGGAGACGCCCGGGTGTCATCACTGCGAGGACCGCCTGGAGGACACAGTGGAGCATACGGTGCCGGTGGCGGTGTGCCCTGCATGGGTTGAGCACCGCCGTGTCCTCAGGGAAGTGGTCGGCGACGGTGACCTCTCGCGTCCAGCATTAGTTCAAGCCCTAGTGCGGAGCGAGGGGGGCTGGGATGGTATCTCCTCCTTCTGCGAAGCAGTCGTGCTAGCCAAGGAGTAGGTGGGGCGCGTGAGAGAACGAACCTCCTCACGCCCCAGCCATTGCGAGAGACACTCCAGGCGTCGGAAATAGGTCATATGTAACTTTTAGGTATTTTAATTAATTATATGCCAAATCTCTGTTACACGTATACAAGTGACATTACTGAAGTATATTTTATCCCGTAAGTATAGTATATAAATAAAACTCCAATGAACACGTAAGGTGAATTATATTCGCACAAACAATGAACAGATGCACAAATATGTTATGTTATATGGATCCGTATATACATCGTAGTTTTTATAAAACTTGTCCTTATTAACAATATTTACATTACATCACAATCATTTATATGATTTTTGTTTCCATAAAAATAGTAGTTACATACATAAATACACATTATATAATTAGTAATATCATTTCATTTTGCTGAACCAAATCAGATCCTAGTCAAGTATTTCGTAATTTAGCTTTTTTAACATCTTCAATACCAGAATTATCGACGACAAAACGTAGTCATATGTATGAGTAATTTTAATCTAACGATTCGTATATAAAATAGTCCGATCAAGGGGCCGGGTTTTAAATAATATGCTTGCGCTCTAGTTGCCTCTCCAACGCTGCCATGTGCAATAAATAAATATGATAAGACTGGCAACTTTGTTGAACACCTATATTTTGTAATTGGCTCACGCTATTTGCCCTTACCTTACCGTGATGTAGATGCAATACTAAAACAAGTGTAAAGCTAATCTAAAAAAATTGGAATTTAATGGAATTTCTAGGAAGATAAGATTCCCACGACTTTTTCAGTCTTAATTCGATGTTAGTGTACACATAATTTAGGTATAAAAATCATAATACATGGCACTACTATGAGGATCTAAGTACTATACCGTGTAGGAACATTAAAATTATCATATCTTCAAAAGTAAAACGTATAAAAATATTCTTTATTTAATATAAATTTGTTTGAACCAAAATGGCATATTTGTACATGTACATTTTATATTTTTACTTCGGCTTTGATTAGTAAAGCGACATGCTCAATTCCTTACGCGTCGAATTATGTCCACCTTCGTATTAGTATACAAATACCTCATTTCAATACAACAAAAAATAATCTATTCAAATTATGGCCACACTATGCATAGCAAATATACTATGATAGCAACATCGTCTCAACTACCAAGTCTTGCCCTCAAAAAGCAAAAATATCGATATAAAGTCTTTTTACAATATTAATATAGTTATACAATAAGCATTTATAAAAACTAAAATAATTGTGATTTGATATAGTTAAGGGAAGTAGGTACACTTTATACGTAATTTTCAAAATTCTAAATTTATCTTAGGTAGGTACTTAATACGTGCCATGTTACATTCATATAATATTTTATACACCGCGTTAACTACCCAGCATGCGGTCCAAATACGAATAGGACTAGCTTCGCTACCAATCTCATTTCACAAGAATAAATTTTGGTAAAATAGCTTTAAATAAATCTATCAAAAACGACGTATTTTTAAAACTAAAATTCTTTTATAAGAACTGCACTAGCGAAGTTGGTCTAACGCCTAACGAAATATCACAAATAGCTGAATGTCACTCCTATTTGGACTGCACACTACTACAGAACTTGCCATAAACCTTTTAAACCTTTAATTTACATACATACATATATATACAAACACAATTTTACATGTATCGATTACAATTCGAGTAAATGGAAGTAGAATTTCTAATCGATTAACGATAATTTGTTCAAAAGTCAAATATCGATCGTTAATCGATGAAATTCTCGTAAGACTTACTGACGGTTGTGTTGTCAGTTGATATTGGGATGGCAAGTCAGTAGTGAAGATATATTCTAAGAGATTACACTTTTAAGCCCGACATAGACTGGGCTTCCTGTAAGGTCATACACTAGCTCCCAAAAGCCGCTCGTCCGCTGAATCTCGCTCCTCTTCGGACCCTGATTTTTCTTTTTTAATGGACTGGTATCTCACCTGTAGATAGATAAAATGATTACTTATACACAAATACATAATTATGAACATAAAGATTACATACAGTACACAAAATAAGGGAGATGTTATTAGATATTGTTACCTAAAATATCGGAATGAGGACAGCCAGGCTATTCTGTATTTGAGTTTAATCGCAATGTGGCCTGTCATTGGTCGAGATTATTCTCATAGCCAATGCCATGGCGGACCGCGTCTGATGGTAGTCTATTTGAGACGTTTATTATAAAATATTTGTGTAACTCTCTCTTAATGAACTCACCACCCTATGGGACTTATTACAATTAGCGGCATTACGTGCCGTAATGTGTACCTCTGCCTACCCCTTCGGGATTTCCCGACGGGAAAAGGCGTGACGTTGCACTCTCTATTAATAAACATACGCACCTTAGTCTTAATCTTCGAGCTAACACCTCGTGGATGGTACATGAGGAAGTTGTCTGTCACCCAAAATATTAATATCTGAAACAACAATATTACAATTACTTATTGCTTACTTATCTGCGTCTATTTCTCATTATTGCTTCGTTGGTCTAATGGGGACTAGTCTAAACACGATACCTGAGTTCGATCATTTGAATCGAGCAACGTATGATGGTTATAAAGGGATCTTTTCATTATTTTAATCACAAGTCATAATTGTGACAACTCAAACGACAAAGTGCGTCTGCACTGATAATTGTAGGTTATCAATGCTTTAATTATTATTCTTATACAAGAGACTACACAGGAACCTAATAATTAGTTAATTAACCTACATACATTATCATAACAGCTTTACTTCTATTAAAAGGTAGACTATGTTAAACTTAATTTATGTTATGCCACAAAATCTTACTAATTACTAATGTGAAAGTTTGTGAGTTTATGGGTATGTATGTATGTTAGTTACTCAATCACGTCAAAACGGCTTAGCTGTGTCCTTTTCCACCAGTGCTAAGCTATGCGTACCAATGAATATGATTGGTGGAAGCCAAAGCAACGTAGCATAGCACATCTCTGGTGGCACCCTTGTTGGTTATACAGAATGTTAACTAACAGAGGGCGTCCCTGATAACCCGCAATAGTATAGCATCCATACATGCAAAAAAATATTACCATTCAAAAACAAAACAATTTTGTTTTTTTAAATATTAAAATATTTACCAACATTTTTAAATCGATACGTAAAAGAAACACTCTGTGCATGCGTAGTTGAAGGAAGGCAACGTTGCAATTTATTGCTTATTTTTCTATGCTGATATTTTTATTTTAATCTATTAAGGAATCTTCCAGAGCAGTTTGACGTTTAAAAAAAAAGCAACTTCGATCTGGAATGACCATAATAAGTGTCGAATACAGAGGTTGTTGCCCTTACACAGATAACGATGTTACCTATTTAAATAAGAACACTTTTTGTGTCATTCACGTACATATTTAACATATTACGATATCGCCACGTTCGTGTTCGACGTTTGGTATTTAAAGTAATAATGATCACGAGAATTTTGGGTTAAACTGCACTTATATCTTTCTATAGTAAAGCTAGAAAGATGAATAATCTTTCTATACATATGACTTTATCTAAATAACTTTTATTTATGTAACCCACTGTAAAAAATCAGCATTACCTAATAGGGTAGGTGACAGGGTATAAAAAATTAGAATCCATTTAGTCCGTCAATAAAAAAAATAAAAAATCTTAGACACAGAGTTAGCTACGTCACAGTACCCTATTCGCACAATATTTAAAAGTAATTCACCAGACGGACATTAAAACAAAAATTAGGAAACTACTCTAATAATAATTAATTAAATGGACTACAACCAAAAATGTTTCTTAATACTTTTTTTAGAAGACTGAAAAGTTAATCTGTCGAGCGATAACCTTTGGACTAATGGAATGTTAGGATGTCAAAATACTTGATAACTAATTTAATCAAGTAAATTGGGTATGGGATATTCATTATTTATGTACCCTAAAAAGTTAAGTGCAGACTTTTCCCCTTTCGAACTTCCATATACCAAGGAGTTCTAAGGGTTGTTTCTAAATTAAATATGTACTTAGAATGAATCGTAAATCAAATACTTAAATCGATAATAAACAGAATAAGTGGTTTGTTAGAGCCGACTTAAACTGCATCGAACTCTTTGATGGAACCTAGAAGTGCTTCCACGTATAGAGGTTTACTTTTTACAAGTTAATTTAATTAGGAAATGGATCCTAAGAATTCTCGGAGTACTTAAGTAGGTAACTATTTATCATTACTTGGTTTTCCATTATTCCTTACGTGGATTTTGGTTTTCAAGGAAATCGATTATCATGCATATGTTCAGTTTTACTGCCTCCGTCGACTGGTCGCAAGTGCGACTGCCGGACGAGGGGTCTCAGGTTCGATTCCCGGGTCGGGAAAAGTATTACTTAGGCTCAGGAATTACGTGGGACTTATAACACAAATGGTGAAAAGTGGGTGTACATTGTATAGCGGCATTACGGCCGTAATGTACTAATGTGTGTCTACTACACCTTCGAGGATAAAAGGCGTGACGTTGCATGTTAAGTTTTAAGATGTAGTAATTAAGTACCTAGGTCTAGGTAGCAAGTACTTATACTTAGGTAACAGCGTAGGAACTCTTTAAATACAATTGAAATATGCAGAGCAGGTACAATACAAGTACCTACATAGTTATTTGTTATCAAGAACACATAAAAATGGCACGAACAGTAATAACAATAACTTATGCTAGGTACTATGAAAGTAAACTGCAATCATCCACAATTTGTCTTCGTTCAACATTTACCCGTAAATATAGTGAGGGTACATTACAAATGTGAAAATTTATCAAGAAACGTCGGTGTGTTTGAACAAGTGTTTTTAAAAGTACCATTGCACGTCACGCAAATATTGCATTTAGGGACATTACTGTGACCGCCTTAATACGAGTTTGCTTAACGTTTCGATTACCTACTAATTTTATAATACAATAATTTGATAACTTTTTTTTATTCGTGTTACATTGGCATATATATTGTGATTACTTGTTGTTATTTTATCTTCCAATGTTTTGATTTAGGTTTAATAATTTTGTATAATTTCATTACCTTCTTAAGATTAAGAATTACAAATATTTGTACGCCTAAACGGCATAACATGTAGCTCATGTACCTATCTTAACACCATTGCATGTACCTCGTATATCACTCATATTAATGCAAATATATTTATCTTTACTTTAAACGTAAAGCAAACTCGTACTAAAGGTACAGAAATAGTAGGGTATTGTGGGTCTGCAAGACAGTGGTGATCAAAAACTTCCTCAGCTCAAAGGTAATACTGCAGAAACGGAGGGATACGAAAAAAGGTGTGTAGGAATCGTAGCAATTGGCGTTCTATTGTCTCTGCCTATTCCTAAGGGAGACAGGCGTGAGATTATGTATGTATGTATGTATGTATGTAAAGGTACACAATACAGTAACCAAAAGTAAGGCAGTTTGTTCTAACTACTAGTAGAACTAGAAGTACCAATCTGTATGGGGAGCTATGTAATAACAATCACGCAAGTCGTTTAATCGGCTGTGTTTGTAAATATCGTAAGTGTCGTAAGATTAGAACTGGTATGTATCAAAGTTAAATATTTACGCAGTATAAGAATTTTTATATAGGAGGTAGTTTATAAATAGGACCTATAGGAGCCAGTATATCTTGGTCACTTATTGCGGCTACATTAAAAATTCTACATAGGTTTCATTCGGAAGTACCGCCTCTCTCGTTACATTAGTTTTGTGATGATGACGACACATTATAATATCAATAAATCATTGTACAACTCTCGATAAAAACTATAAATAAAATACCTAACAAACAACGTGAGTACAATAACACGAAACAAGGAACATTGGAACATAACACGCATTTTTATAGTCACAATATCATGTGCTACAGATATTAAAAAACGTAATATGTATTAACTATAAAATATTCGCTAGGTGGACCGACGATATCGTCAGAGTCGCGGGAAGCCAATGGATATTGGTAGATTAGGTGGCGAGCTGTCGTTCGACGTAGAGGACTAACGCCCGAATACTCAAACGCTACTCAATTTTAAGTTGTACTTAAATATCGTGCTATCTCTGTCATTTTATAAAGAAATAGCTACTTCCGCGCGGTTTCACCCGCTCTGCTTGGCTCTTATTGGTCATAGCGTGATGTTTTATAGCCTATAGCCTTCCTTGATAAATGCACTATTCAACACAAAAAGAATTATTCAAATCGGACCAGTAGTTCCGGAGATTAGCGCGTTCAAACAAACAAACAAACAATCAAACAATCAAACAAACTCTTCAGCTTTATAATATTAATATATTATAATATATATATAGTATAGAAGTATAGATTGATAATGACAGAACTACATTTGAGAGCGTCTTAAAATTGAGTAGCGTTTGAGTATTCGGGCATAAGGCCTTTGTCCAGCAGTGGGACATCTTCCGACTGATGATGATAATAAAATACTCACATTAACAAAGAAGGGTATGATGAGCATGACGACAGCCAGTTCCAAACGAGGATCGGAGACTGGCGACAGGCGCAAGGTGGAGAGGACGGCAACCACTGGTGGTAGTCGGAGTACCAGCGCCAGGACAGACTTCGCGAAGGTCGCGAGGGCTGCGTACAATATACATTGGCATATCCATGCAGAGCACATCGGCGGCTTACCTGTTTCACATATAAGGAAAGTTGATTAAAAAAATGTGCGACCTTTTCCATACTTGTAAACTTGAATTTGTGTTTAAGTCTATGTTCAGACCGCAAGCGTTAAGCGACAACTAGGTACATGTATTTTATTCGGCATTTTTTAAGGGAGGAAAATCATCCAATGACTTCTCCCGCCTTGGGCGAGACGAGAGGGAGTGTCAGACTCTTACTGACTAAAAACCACCCCATTCCTACTCCTGTTTTTCGAGCCGGAGCCTCGATAACTCCGTTAAGTATAGCCGCAGCTTCGGATATTTTATTCGGCCTTAAATCCTGAATATAATGTATGTAGTTATAAACGAGCTAAGAAAAATGTTAAATGGAACTGTTACATATTTATTCGGAAAAACTATGAGTTGTTTGAATATTGTAATTATTATTATTGCTTTAATGCAATTTCTCAGAAGACCTTCAAGTTTGGCCTTTTAAAGTTTAAACCATTCACATATCAGTGTTTTATAATGGCCTAGAGAGCATTGTATTCTACAAAACACGTAAAAGACTGACTTTAAAACATTTATAATTTGATTCTTTATTTATTGTGAGGCTTTTAGGTTTTTCCAGTTTGATAACTAAATTGGCTGCTTATATTACTGGGATATTTCAGTTTATTTCAAATAGTGCTGGTTAGTGTACAGAGGATTATTTTAATAGTTAACTAATCTGCCCGCAACTGCACGCACTCTTTTAAGGGGTTGGAAGCAGGTTTAAAAAAATGTTTCACGATCGAGTAACGCTCGAAAGAAATCGAAGAAGCTCGATTGTTTACGAGGATGCTCGATTGTTTCCAACGATGCTCAATTGTTTTCGAAGATGGGTTATCGTTTTCGAGTAAGAAAGTAATTAAGGAAGCTAGATTTTAATTAAATAAACACTAAATATTAGTGAAAACTGTATACAAATCGGTTAAACCGGTTTTGAGACTAGCATACTCCAACATACATATACATAGAGATACAGACAAACAGACGAAATGGAAAAGCATTGTTTTGAGATCTTTTAGGTATATAAAAGCCCCAATTATAAATTTTTAAATACATATACCATGTACAGATTAGACAGTGATCGGTTACAGTTTTATTCATGTATTATATAAATATAGATGTATAAATAAAGATAAGATCATAATACTTACCATATTCACCAAAATTGATGAGTGGTATATCATAAGTTCTTGCACAGTACTGAGCTAGCCTGATACCGGCCCATATTATTAGCAGGCCTAGTGTAGAATCCAACATGAAGTTCACTATGTACCTGTTAAGACAATTACATCTACTTAGACAATGCATGTTTAGACTTACAAGAGTAAAAATAATGTTACTGTCACTTCACAGGCTTCAGTGAGCTGACACAGGATAATGATACTTATTCATGTTTGTTAAGCTTCATAATTGATTGACATGTTCTCATGTTGATAAAATAGTATATTAGTGAATCATGGAAGTATTTTGTTTAAAACAAATGTTGTGTTTCTCATCACATCCTTGATTTGACCCTGTATGAATAATTTACATGAGAATATAAAGACATTGTTTACTTTTTTAATAACATGTTGAAGTACACATGTTATAACTAAACTAACTGGAGAACATATTTGTTCACCTAATAACAATATTCACAATTACTAAACAACATATACCTAGGTAATTTGTTTGTTTTTGTTTTTTTTTATTCCTTATTTCTATAAAAAAACAGCTTATAATTTATTATACCATGTGCATGGATTCCCAGTGAGATGTGGTGACAGCCATACATTGGCTGCGTGGATGATCAGTGCTCCCAACCCCTGCTTCGAAGTATCATAGAACCATATAAGCCACGGTCTCCTTGCATATCGAGGTTCACAAAACCTTTTACCTAAAAGCAAAATATTTAATCATTATCTAAATATCTACACAGATCTTGTATTTAAATAACAGTTGTATAGATATGCTAACACAGTGCAGTCAGTAGATAATAGTTATCTGACGTTAGTTAAGTTCATAAACTAATACTGACTTGAGATAAGTAATCTCTATCTATAAATTAATATCAATTGATCAAATATCAATTCCATATGTACTGTAGCTATGGAAATATTTGCGTAATCGTAGCAAATACGGAGAAACTAATTGAGTAAGACGTAGGTACGCAATACCGCGGTATCTGTACCCTACCCTTGAACTCCGGCCCCAGTTTCACAACTCCTTACCTATTAAACAAGTAAACGCCAATACTGCCAACAGGAACTGCATGAACCATCCATAGTTATCCGTCAGTGCATCCTTTGAGCAATGTAGCTCGGACCAATAAATATAATCGGAGCTGTTATTCATTTTTCATTTCTTACGAGTTTAAAAATCACAATCAAGTTCTTTAGTACTTTCACCAGCACTATCTCATAATACGTCTAATTGAATATAAAACAAAAATAAACGATTATAAAAAAAATAACAGACACACACTTTGTAACAAATTTAATTATTTTTCGCGAATAGTCGCGAAATAATTTAATCGCATTTATTCCAATCACACATTTTTGACAAGTTTGACATGACTGATGTTTTAATTTTTTACAAGTAAGATACTGACTGTTACAAGTGTAAATAATTAAACAGGAAGATATTCTCGTCCTTTACCAAGATGTTCACTTTGTGTTATAAAAAAAAACTGAGTTACGTTGCCTGATGATATTTCTAATTATCAATTTTATTATTATATAAAATGATTTATTTTACAACGGACGTATTTAACATTAAATACAGGTAACGAAGGGTCCATTGGCCACATTATTTTTAATGAATGTCGATTTACAAAATGGTAGAATTTAACGTAGTATGGTAATACATAGAGAATAATCTACCAAACATCTTTTTTTTACCATTGCCGCCATTTTTTTGTGGTTTTCCTGTTTCACAATTTATTTGGTTATTCATTACGAAACAATTAGAAAACTATCGTTTCATGTGCAAGTATTTGTGCAGAAGATATTAATTGTTACAATTCATCCACGTGAGGTACGTAATTTTTATAATTGTAATAACAAGATGATAATTTCTCGACAGTCACGTCATGTTATCGATTTATTTTGCCACCGGCATAGAATTTATTATTAATTATTAAAATGATATTTGCTAATACATTTCGTTAATTTGTATGTAATGTAAAGATGTAATATTACTGGAATAGTGTATATTTATGATTACATTGATTGTTTACTTTGTGAATTGGGTTAGTAATCATGTTCTTGATTATAACGGCGAAACCCGCAAAACTATTCCAATCTAAATCTATTATTACATACGTTCTAGTGACTCTCATGTTTACTACGATGTTGAAAACGTAATGGTCGTTAATCTTCATACATTTATCACTTAGACAGCCACTTACGTAAATGTAAATGTGACTTTTTATACACAACATTATAACAATATTTTTACATTCGTTTTATCTCATGGACATTGTAAGTAAGTACTATAAAAACACCTGGTTACCATTTAGTCCAATACAAAGGCTCAGCCTGCTCATTGAATTTCAATCTATTGCAATTTGACACCATGGCATCATCTACAGGTGATTTAACAGGTCATTTGATTTATTGAATCTAGAATGTACCAGGTCATGGTCATGATTTAATAACTTGTAAATCACTGTATAACTAAATATGTACATATTTATATTATGATTATGAAGGTAGATAACTTTTAAATCCTAAACCCAGCTATGATATTCAAAATTCAAGAATATCCATAAAATACTATTGAGGAGTTAAAAATGTATCACCCTAACATAAAGTTGATCGTCACAATCAAAGTAACATTACTTTCCAAAGTTCTTTTACCTATACCAACAAAAACATATAACATATCTATTGTTCCATTTGTCATTTCTCTATTACAATAGGTATAATTTAATGAAGATTTGAATTGTAATAAATTAATATTATTCCAAGTATTGAATGGTAATTAGTTAAATGCATATAAACAGTATGAACCTTGTCCTACCTTACTAATTTAAAAATGTGGTAAAGTATGTATGGATGTCTTTCATGCGTAAAACTATGGAATGCCTCTGAATGCAATTTTATAAAGATTTGCCTTTAATATAGAGCAGTGGTTCCCAAATGGTGGTCTGTGGACCTCTAGTGCTCCGTAGAAGACAGAATAACACATAGTTTGGGAAATTAAAATAACACAAGACGGAAGTTTGTCTTGTGATACCAAAATTATAATAGTCAAAAGGTCACTAGTTTTATGAGAATGACTCTGGAGACCTTACGCACCACATGAAAACAGCAATACTTAGTAATAGTGGTCCCTAACAACTGAACAAATGTTATAAAAGTGGTTCTTAACCAAGGAAAGGTTTAGAATCCTAGATATAGAATATAAATATGTGTCTATATTCTATACTTGTATGGTGAGCATAGTTGCTACCAGTAACTAGGTAGTAATGTAACAGTAACTTATCATTTAGTTAGCATGATTCATACTGTATGCTATGAACAGACATGATGCAGAATTGAATTAATTATTTAGTCAATCAAATTGACATTAATAATGCCGGACTCTTACCGGCTAAAACCACCGCGGTGTTCCTCCACTGCCTGTGGCCGTGATCCGGGCTGCCCTCACGGATTCACCGCACCCGGCAGGCTTCGACCTACCGCCCGTTTGCGGCAGGTCCCGCCACGTTAGCGGCCCTGGGAGGCTGTCGAGTGTAAATACGCTAACGCCTACTCTCGCCTAACAGCGGACGTCTGACTCCCCTAGTCAGTGAATCATTTCACGGCGCTGACGATTAGTGCGTCTACGGCGGGAGGGAAAAGATCTTGATTCCCTCTCCTTTCAGCCGCTTCCTTTAAATGTGCTGATTTATTTTTAAATCTAAACTATGTCTTGAACTGAATACTTCATTATTATTTATTTATCATTATTTTTGATGTTCTTATTAAAAAAAAGAGCCCAAAAAATCTCAGCATTATTTATAATATAAATAAATATGGCCAATATTTAAATTATTTTATCGATTCTGGGTTTTGGCTATACATTTTTGGGTATTCTCCTTTAATTATCAGTTTTTTTGGTGGCTGATTTCATTTAGGTAAAATATAGGATAGTTAGTTAGTATAGGTCTAAATTAGTCTAAAGGGTGGCGATTGTCGTGAGCAACAGCTAGTTAAAATATTAATAATACCTAGATGTCAGTAACTCATTATGTAATACGTATGTTTTAAATACATAAAACGAGAAATTCCCAGATTTTATTCCATTGATGTCATACCCACTTCCATAACGAAATAAAAACTGAAAACTAATATTGTACTTATTAAGATAACGTTATCTCCGGAGGCCGCAACTATACAAATGCGTCAGTGCTAATTCAGCAATGCAAACGTAATAAAAACTGGCAGTTAATATACGCTTATAGCTGTACGTAAATTATTGGCCTCCTTTGCTTTTATACAGAGTAACTCTTTCTAACAGCAGTGGTTAATTAATGACTGATTTACTCCCGCCCCTAAAACGTAGCGGAGGCTGAGGCAATCCATCACAAAGTCAAACATCTATGAAATCTCCTAAGTAATCTATCTCGGGAAAAGCGATGGATCCACCGGGGCTCGGCGTTATGTATCCATTCAACTTCTAAATATAATTCAGTGTATAAAAATCTTTGGAAGATAACTAATTGACTCAGGCGAAAGTACATAAAGTACAACATAAAAATGTTTAATGATTTTATTCAATAACCTATTCGCGCTGTTTGCCCACGACAGAACATTAAATAGAGCCATGTTATTTATTGCCTCGCGTGCGTACACCGGACTTATGACAGCTTTTACGGTGCCTACCATTTAATTTGACCGTACATGCAATATTGGAGAAAACGGGAATCTAATTGTCGCCTCATCCCTTTGTCGTGGTGGCGCGGCGGCGTCGCGTCGCCACCACAGAGCCATGGCAGGGTGGCGCCGATAGCCACCGGAATCGAAAGTAGAACGTAATAATTATTGGTGGTGGGACCGGTGGCCTGGGCTGGGGGCCGGTGGTCGCGGTTCCCGCGGTTGGACCGTCAACAAACCGTCGCGCGGCAACTGCTCATGACATATGCATGAGAGCGGCACGGACAACGCCGCCGCTTAAATATACAAGGACGGACCGACGGGGAAATTACTAGAGGCAAATACATATAAGATGTCTCCCGCCCGACTGCGCTGCCCTAGCGTGCGGCACGCCCACGAAACCTCTCCAATTACACTCACGAAACGTCCGTCCGATACCTTTCTTACTATTCTAGACTATTTTTACTTCGTAACCACCACGTCGTCTTCATAAGTCATGAAGACAACCCCATTACACCATTAAATGCATCATTCGATATTCCTTTGGCTTTATCGACTTGCACGCAAATATCCAAAAGGGTACTGCTTCAAAGGGGTATGGTAGTTTACATATTAAATGCAACTGCCTTATATCTATTTGAAAAGAAAACTGGAGCGACGTTGTTATCTGTAATTGGAAATAGCTTAGTTGACATTTGAGAATAATGCAACTTCAATTACTTGAATAACACAGCACTTTCAGTGTACAGTTGTAGGTAGTCAGTACCAGTCTGTGACATGTTAGAAATAATTAATCTAACTGTAAAATACACAATCGCACGTATGCTATTAAAACATGCGACTAGATTTTCCGTTATTTAGCTAACATGTAGGTTACAGCAATATAAAACGAATTGATTTTGTTAGAAACTCAGAGAGGAGAATTTTGTCTTATAATAATATATTCCCTGTAACATTGATTGTCGCCAAAATTGATTACATCGTAATCAGTTTGGGGTCAACTCGACTGCAACACATTTATCTTCTTGATTAAACAGTTCTGGCACAATTGAGCTCTAATAATGTAATAAATAATACCCGTTTGACCGCTAAATTGAGTAAAGACATTGCAGATTTTTAATAAATTATGGAAATACAATTTTAACACCCTATATGAATAACAGATCATTATCCAAAATACCTGGATCTCAATCATAATTTCGAAAGTAAGTGGTGAAGTAGTAGTATGTGACGGAGAAGCATTAAATTTTTTACTAAAATAGTAGTCTGAAAATATTATTAAAACTTTCTGCTGTACGGGCCCTTCTTCCGTACCTCGTAGCGCCGAAAAGAAGTTATGATCGATAGAAACATCAAATATTCACGCACACCGGCCCACAAGGAAACGAAATGGATAACCGTTGTCTGAAAGGCCACAAGGGGCAACCGAAGCCCTCCACGCTGCCCTTTTCTCCTAATTACCTAAACGTTTACTTCAAATAAAAGCCATTCTCCAACTACGCTCTTTAAATATTTTCGCTAATAATTAGGAATCGGTAATGTGCTCAACAACTTAATACGCTGCTTTGGAACATTCTTCAAACTTTGTTAAATAACAAACTCTTGCACGCATTAACTTCGGTGGAATTTGATTTTCTAGCTTAATAGGTGATTATAATAAGTTTTCAGCTGATTCTGTAAGTACGTTTTTACATACATATATACACAGAAAAGAAAACGGTGAATAAAACAAGTTTTACGGGTAACTTTTCTTTATTATATGAAATTGCAAAATATCCAAATTCAAGTCCGTGTTCAAGTAGGATCATAAGATCATTTATCTCGCAGAGAGCTTTAAACGTAGCGAATATTAGCGTGGTAACATCGTAAGTAAGGTTGTAATGCTTTCATGGTTCGTTGGACATTATACTAAAGCGGATACGACAGACACGGGCGCCCAACGTGGGACCTCGGGCGTGAAATAAGTGCGATTGCTTTGTGTGAAGTGGCAATCACGACATGCTGAGTACAACACTATGTAACGATGATTTTGCCAAATGTTTCCTAGCGATTTTATTACGCGACATATTTGAGCACGAGGTGGCGGTATGAATAATTGATTACTGTCAGTTTAAATCTTAGTCGTCAATCTCAAAGGGGTAAAATGGTTTCGTTTATGAAGTATGAAAGCATTAATCGCTTTCTTCTTTCCTTCAAAAAGCAAATTAAAACTAAACGAAGTTCAAATAAAGTGTAGAACTAGGTATTTTTCAGCATTTCTATTTAAATAAAAAGAGATAAGAGTTTAAAATATCAGTTATTTTTTTCTTTCTTTTTCATTAAATTGTTCCCTTGAGCGTTGCCTAAATTAACAAGGTGCTTCACGAAAACATCCATAATCGAGTTTTCCGTTGTCCAAAAAGCTTTTGCCAAAGGTTCTATCAATAATAGATTAGGTCCTTGCGAACATTTACGCAGACCTCGCTTTCTAAACGTCCCCAAAATTTATAACATAAGTATCAGTTTAGGAAAATATATGAGACGGGCGAAACGGACGGACGGGAAAAGAGTACACTCTTAACTCAAAAGTATTCGTACCATTTCGGAGGTACCGTATTATTTATTCTACGAATTATGTCATTCGTATACTAACTTCATAAGTCGATATAAGTAGATTACTGTAAATACTGCCTTTCTGTCCCCCCCGATACAATGGCATATTGAAAAGGTATTTTTCAAAATAACCTGCGCTATTACTGTATTAAAAATTCATGGCCCAAGAAATTTTCCTTTGAAACAGTTTCAATCAGACAGTTTTACATCGTGCATTTTCTACTTTAAAATGCACAAGCAACATCGAGGCTTGTAATTACGGCGATTTGAATTATAAAGAAGTGGCCTCAAAGACACCTGCATATTCTCTTTAGTAGGAGGGAAGTAATGATATGGGTGGCGGTGGTGTAAGCCTTGAAACATCACGTGTCCACTCTCAGGCCAGGCGAGGTGGACGGTGGCGCCTGGCAGGTTCCCATTGTCGCTGAATATTTTAGCGACTTGTGTCTAGTAAATTACAGACCTCACTTCTACCCCCCTAAACCTTACTACAATTACACGTTTCAAATAATGACACTGGAAGACAGTTGACTTACAATTAGGTCAGTACCGCACCTCGATTTTCCTAGCAGTTGTCAGTTCTCACGATTAGATCTATAGTTCACCTTCGAAACAAATGCCGTATCTCATGTTAATATTTAATCAAACGGCGGCGATTACCTACATTTTTTCTAGACGAAGACTTGCAATTGTAAAATAATAAAACAAAGTACATGATATAATTTTAGTACCAAGGCCAACTTTATTTTTGCATGTATTAAACTGGATAGTCATATGTCTTATCTTAATATTGGTTCTCATCTGTTGGTTAACGAGCGAGTTACAATCCGTCAGTTCCAATTCTAAAACGATTCCAAAGAGTCCTTATTTTTCCTGATTAGGGAAGAGTCCAGAATATTTTTAGTGACCTGATTAACTAACAAAGTAGTTATAATTATCCAATAGTAGTAAATACCACCTAGGCATAATATTCGTAATTATATAATATACTATTCTAGGTGGAAAATTAATATAGTGCGCATTTTTGTTGTCAATAAGTCGCCTAGGCAACGATTGTCTTCGACGTGGCTCATCGGTAGGCTATTAGCTATTGACATATAACTACAAACATTAAATGTAGGTATGCATACACATACATAATATGAAATGTAGTACAAACATACATATCGGGGCTTCGATCGCACGAATATTTGGATGGTCTGATTGATCTTCTGTCCACAGTAGAAGTAAATTACTGTCCCACTATCATTAGGAACATGAGTTTTGTCATATTCAGATAATAGGAACCATAAAATATTATATGTATACATGTTATCTATGTCTACATTTCATAATTATATTTTTTCATATTCTTCTGCAACTGTTAACGTGTTTTATAACATCTTATTTTTATCTCAGGGAGACAAATTAATAACATTTTAGTTCAAATATTAATTTACTGATTAAGTTGCAACTCAAAAGCCATTTAACCATTTTAACGTTATTATTGTCGTGTTCATCGAATTTAACTTCCATCAATTGCGGTCAATTTGTTAAGTGAAGTCGTAGGTGGACAAACATTAGTAGCTCGTAACGACAGTGTTGCATGCACGAGTTGCCACCTCGGATCTTTATTATGTAGATCGTTCTCTCATCACATCGATAACCACGCTACCTAACAAAAAATTAGTCTACGCACTATCCACAAATTAGCTTGTAATGTAATGAAACATTTGTACTTGGTTTTTGTTTGGGTCTCCTCAAATTTTTCATAACAATCGATGATCTCAAAATACTATGCTTAATTATAAAAATCTAGTAAGTAATTAAAATGTAAATATTTGTGACTGAAATGTATGAAAGCTGCTCAAAAGATAATTGCATAAATCGCGTCATTGCATAAATCGCGTCTACGCGATTGTTTTGATACGGGTAAACTAATTAGTAAGATGCTTGAGGATATCTAGATAGGCTTAGACATAGAACAGGGTGTCGTCTTGCGGCGTGACTCGTTAAGTCGTCGTTTCCGGGGCACAATGAGAGGTAGGGTGTTATTGACGGGGCGGCGGGTGGCGCGCATGTGCACCTCCGGCGCCCCGGCGTCTCGGGGGTGCTTTACTAAAGCCCAGAGTCGGAACACAAACGATGTCAGTCTACTCGCGAACGTCTTCACTACTAGACGCAGACCAAACACACATGAAGCCACACGCGCTCTTTATTTTCCTCGCTCGTTACAATGTTCAATAGTAAATTAAGTTTCGCGATTAATTTCCATAAGAAAATAAAAATATTTCCGATTTTGGCTCATGTTTGTCTAAGCAGTTAAGCCTCTCCGCCAAGTCGCCTGCTAAACATTTCGGTAAGTGGGCTGCCGTATCCTTTTCTGCGTGTTTTCTTTTTTGTTTTTATTTTTTAATTGACGTTATTTTAATTTATTTCAATTACGGCTGTGTTATTATTTTCCTTATTCTCAAGAGCTTTTAATTCCTACTCGTTTGTTTTATTGGATCTAAAAGTTCTTACCTGTTTCATTTACGTCAACTTTGCGTTGTACTAAAAGAGAAATAAGTATTATAAAAGGAAACGACGAGTTTAACAATCCATTATGTTTATTAGGTTATTACCTAAGTAAAAAGACGGAGGGTTGGTAAAAGAAATGGTACAGGTGAGGTGGGACAGCTGGTAGTGACATTTTGAGCGACGGTTGGCTGTACGGGTTTTATAATATTTTTTGCGCGTTTTGGACTTTAGGAATGTCGGTCTTTGTGCGTCGAACACCTGCCGGGCTCCGAGCCCCGCTCCACTCCCGCTTGTTCTATTCACGCATTCGATTTATACTTTGATCGTCCTTAACCTGGTTCCAATTCCAGAAACACTTCATTACTTTTCTTTATGTAACGTTATTGCGATTTTGCGCGATACTTCGATGTATTTATTTATAACATGTTGATTTTTATAACCATGTAACTGTTGTTGCGTTTTATGTTATAATCTTGTTTAGCGAATAATAATGTGAGATACCGCTCAAGTCGAGTTTGTTGGTTAGAATTGAAAAACAAACGTTAATTCGACAGCAAATTAGCGTCAACACTTGGGCATAGTTCCTTTTACTTGGAATGGCAGGAAATTAAGAAAGTTAGGTTTGTAGTATGGAAGATAAGTTGGCACAGCCCTTTGTGGCGCGAACGGCGGGAGTTGCGAATGTAGGCGTCCACCTGCGGGTGTCAGTGACCTCGTTCACCTGCTGCCCGGCAGACGGTCACATTAGCATACGGTGGGCCAAACGTGCCATCTGCACCCTTGGACCCAATTCTCAGACCTCAATATTAAATCGATTGATGCAAGCTTACGCGTTTTATAAAGAATGCCTAAACTGTTTTCTTGATCGGAACAAAAAATAAATATTTTCTATCTAATGGGTACAATTTTGTTCTGAATGCAAATACTACAGATTCGCAAAAATACATTTATTTTTTATCCAACAAAAATATTTCGGAAACATACTTGTGGTGTGACGTATGACATGATGGATGGCATAAGTTCATTGGTTACGGAATAGTATAGACAGTTTAATATCGATTACCGGGTTCTCTGCAGGCAGCGGGGTAAAAATACTCCTCCAAAAATAAAATTTATTCCCTTTCTTATTACGAGAAATTCGATCCTTAAATACGGGCATTACTCGCTAATGAAATGCTCTTATTGTTGTATTTAATACTTCCCGGTGCCCCAAGGTGCTCGTTATTTCGTAAACAATTAAGAAAATGTTTTGTTTAGGTGCGAAAATAAATTAACGGGACGATAACGACCTCGTCGGTTTTTAAAAACTGAAATAAATAAATTGAAGCTTACAATAATAATCTCTACTTCTTTATGTTGACCTATAAAGTCTGTGAAGATTCCCTGACACCATAAAATAAATTATTCCTATTTAAATCTTAAGTCGCGAAATAACAATAGTAAAACTACGAGCTGAATTCAAGTCAATATATACCTTTTAATATAATAATAATAGGGAGTTCCCTATTATATTAAAATCACTGATCTCCTTCGAATAGTTTCCGCTCGAGCACGCCCCATAAAGCGGAAAACGGAAACGTAACTATTAGCTGGGAGGTAAAATTTTATTAGGAGACTTAACTCAATCAGGTGTGATTAATCTTCTATACATATAATAAAATCGTAGAAAAGTGCTGTCTGTACATTGAAAATAAAAATAAAAAAAATAGCAGGGGTTATTGTTATGTCGATGTCGAACCCAAAAATGTAATTAACTTTTTTTTTGTCTGTTTGTCTGTTTGTCTGTTTGTCTGTTCGTCTGTGCGCGCTAATCTCAGAAACGGCTGATCCGAGTTGGATGCGGTTTTCACGAATATATTGTGGGATGCTTAAATTTACATTTAGTGTTTGTTTCATGTCAATCGGTTCATAAATAAAAAAGTTATGTCAAATTAAAGAATCACGTCGAACATTCTATGCTTATACCATAAATCTCCGCAACTATTTGACGGATTTGGTTGAAATTTGGTACAGATATAGTTTAGAACCTTAGAAAGGACATAGATATATTTTTATTTCAAAAATCAAAAAATAAAAATAAGAAATAAATTATTTATAAATAATTCTATGTCGATCGTTACACGACTTCGGTTCATGTTATTGTTTTAATTTATCGAAAAAAAGTAAATAAATAGTAAAAAGGTATGAAAAAAATAATATCAATATAATAAAACATTTAGTACAAAGAAAATGCTCTAACGGAGTATAGATAATTCTATGTCGATCGTTACACGACTTCGGTTCATGTTATTGTTTTAATTCATGGAAAAAAGTAAATAAATAGTAAAAAGGTATGAAAAAAATAATATCAATATAATTAAACTTTTAGTACAAAGAAAATGCCCGAACGGAGTATAAATAAATAATCCAAGTTGTCTTTATCCTCGATAGATGGCGTTGGGATCGAAATAGATCGCGCTATGGTTTCGTTACATTCATTTGGTTGGGTATCGGCCGAGCGCTTCGGTACTATCGTAGAAAAAGTGTATTATCAGTCGTATGATTATTTGTCTGTAGTGGTCCTGCTGTTTCGTATATTCTAAATTGGTTTCGTTGTATTTGTCAATTAATAAGTTTATTTGTTGGGTTTTCCTGGTTTTTTGGTTAAACTATTTAACGTAGGTTTAGTTTGATATCGATTATTAGTAGTTACTGTAGTTAGTTTTTTTAATAAAATTGTAAGTCTAATTTTTTTTTTAATTAGATTAGATTTAAGTCGTTTCTTTTAAATTATTTAGTTTAAGCTTGGTTATTATAGCATAGAGGATATGTTGTAATATAGTTTCTTTTTTAATTGTTATAAATTCGTAATTCGTAGCTTTCTTTAGTTTTAAGTTAGTTTAAGTCCGTTTTTAAACTATTTTTTCAATGCCCTAAGTGAGTATACATCTATTAAATTCAAACGCAGAGCTCATTATGTTGATTTTTGAAGAGTTCCCTGGAATATCTTCCACATCTCATTTTTGAAGAGATCCCGCGAGATCGGGAACTATGTGGTTAAAACCAAAAATTTGCCGGAAGTCACTATTCCACGCGAACGAAGTCGCGGGCAAAAGCTATAGTACCTAAAGTTGAGGTTTTTTCAAGAAAATTTCTTCACGTTTTTCTGTGAATGAATGGTTCGTGTTATCTGAAACCTTATCAATTGTGCAGATTTAATTGTGTTTCGGTCGATGTGCGCACAAGATTGAATATTTATTATTATCAAAGGTTATATCCGTTACGGTAAAATATTACAGATTATATTTTTTCTTCAGTTTTTATCGGTGTAGCACTGAGTCTTATTTAAATAAGTTAGGCTTTTTTGAGGGGTAAAATCATCCAATGACTTCTCTCGCCTTGGGCGAGGTGAAAGCGAGTGTCAGACTTTTACTGACTAAAAACCACCCCGTTCCTACTGCTGCTTTTCGAACCAGAGCCCCGGTAAACCCGGTAGGTAGTCTGCAGCTCCGGATGAATAAATTAGGCTTCTGTCCGGATGGCTATGTCATACTGTTTCATTTTATTCGATATATGTAAATAAATATCGAGTTGGTACATATTCGAAATATTGTATTCTCAAGACTGTTCTTGTTCTCCCTGTACCCCTGTGGGTACAGGGAGGATTTAGGTCGTCTGGTACGCGGCACGTCTACATCCGTTAGTCGTGGGACTACCGTCGCCTTCGCTGCGTCGGTCGTAGCGTCCCTTTACTACATAGATAATCTAGTTTCTATTTAGATACATTGTAACTTTAGTACCTTCATGTTTTATACGATGTTAATAATTTGTGATCTTATCATTTATTTTATAAGTTACTACTTTATTAAAACAGCCGTTAAAAATACATTACTTATACCAGATAAAATTAACGATACCACCATTAATGTTTTATTGAAATATTTTTCATTAATAACTATTTAAAAAGCATATACGCCATATACCTCTTACCCGTGCGAAATCAATCAATATGCAGTTAAATCGATAGTGCGTATTAAGTACCTAGTTACTTACCTACTCGCATAAATTCCATTTGGTTATTCAATAGGTTTTCAGAAAATGTAGTTTCGAGACAAAAATTGTCGTGTACGAGCGTAGTGTAGTGTTCCACCGGAAGGTTGAATACCAAACAACAATTCTTGAGAAGCATTCTGTAGACAATACAAACAAGAGATACGCAAGCTACGTATTATCAATTCCACCGACAAACGCTACAATACTCGATACGCTCCGCCCACACTCACCCGTATTTTTCAGGTAGGTACGCAACCGGCCTAAAAATATATTAAGAGGAAAATAAATGTATCCATGTTTTAATATCGACGGACGCGTACAGCTGCAGTCATAGAGATCAACTAACAAAAACATGGATCGTACATGTTGTGTTCCCAAAAAAAGATACTTTGAATTACCCTTATGTTGATCAAATTGTTTTGTTGTACAGGTAAAATGAAGCGGGATGGGTATGGCGACGAGGGCGGCCCCATGCAGAAAAGGCAACGCAATACCGACGACGAAGTCACCTTTCTCATACCGAGCAAGGTAAGTTAATTGTGTTTATTTATATTTCAACATGGTCCTGCTACAGAAGCCTAGCAAAAGACGCGACAAAGATTTCATTGACTCAGCTTGAACAATGGCAGCAGGAAAACACCTTCACACCGCTGAAAATAAGTGCAAAAATGAAAATACAATTCAATTTTGTAGTTACCGAATAGCAAAGTATAATACTCAGGTCCCAAACAGGATTTCGTGTCAAATTTACCGTTGGCTTGCTGTAAGCCAACCCTCTCGCACCGGCGCTATCATTAAAATTGTATAAAATCAATTCATGCCTTTAAGGTTGCAGTTCGGTCAATTTGTGTGTGTATTTACGTACAATATGCTAAATGTTTTACCATTCTAGGCAGGTTATAGACCGATATATCCACTTGTGGACTTGTTATATAGGACCTGATTTGTATAGTAGACTTTTTTTATTATCTAACTCTGTCAACACCCACATTTATAAATGATAAAATCTGGAAGTAATTGTGATTCGGATTAAACATGTTCGAGAATAGAATTGCCTTTCTGGAATATTTTATGATGTGTGAATATTTCCGTAACGTTTCCACTGTCATCAGGTGGCCGGCTCGATCATCGGGAAGGGCGGCGCAAATATTTCCAAGCTAAGGAATCAGGTCAGTATTTACAATAACGGCCGCGGTTACACGTACTGTAAGTAGTGGAATGTTACGAGTAGTCTCGATAATTGCTTGGAATATCAGAGTATCCAGTACGTACATGTACTCTAATCTAGTTCTTCGTTCAGTATTAATGTATTTTCGTAAGCTTTCAAGCGATAGCAGGTATTTACTACGTATTTGATTAAAGTTGCTTAGACCAATTTTTAAAGTTTTATGTTGATTCCATTAAGTTGATATTCGCATTTTTGTTTTATTGTATGCCTATCTGAATGTTACTATATTTAGTTAATTTATTAACTTTTAACAATTTTCTCGCCACAGGTACGTCTACCAATCTTATAAAATCTAAAAACTGTACTGCTCTGTGCTTCTAATGGGTAATACAAAGACCTGTCAGATCCGTATTTACTACGTTTCAACTATGATTGATGTACGCTATTCTAGTCTGTCATGTAGATAACAAAGAGAACTTATAAGAATGAAGAAGAAAGTAAGATTCGATAGTTTGTCTCGGCATCGAGTCTTGCGACAGCGGCGAGTCCGTAGACTTATTATAGACAGAATAACCCCCCGGCAGCCAGTTTGCAGGTCATTAGCGCCCCCGAGACGCCCCTGTGGCTAGTAGCGCGACGCGCCGCGCGGCTACACTCATGCCGCCGTCTTTGACCACGTTCAACTCGTCCTAATCATGTGCCACCATTATGTCGACTGCTGGTGGAGTTGAGTTTGGTCGAAGGCGAGCTCCGGGCTGAGTGTAGTCGCGGGGCGCGCCGCTACAGCGTGTCTTGGTTGCCGGTCCCGCCCCGCCGGACGCCGCTGCCCCGCACCCGCCGCCCCGCCACGCAGTACAAAGCCTCTATAACAGTCCCAGATTGCCCCGGCCCCGAACGGTAAACTATATCGCCAACATGTACTCTCAAATCTTAATACAGCCCGAGTCGAGGTCTTATGCTCTACTCGTCAACAGTCAGGAGTCGGAATCTAAAAAATAATCATTAGCTCCCGGCGTTAGGCGCTTTACTCCGTATTTCGAGCTCCCGTCCTCATCACATCCGCAGGATTGCACTGAGTCGCACTGGACGCCTTCTGATCTTACTTTCACGACCTCAGTGTCCTTGCATCTCGCTCATTAGCCGCTACAAGTCTGTTCCCTTAGGACTGATCCTTTCACTCGACTTACTTCTGTCCACTCTGGAAGGCAGCTACTTACTGAGTACGACACGTACAGACATAAGTTTCATCGCCATCATGCTTCAGATTACTTTGAGTCCAGACCTCCCTGACCGTTGATATGTCTGTACCGTTGTTAATATTGTGCTGTGATTTATATTGGTGGCTGCGCAATTGGTGGCGTTAACGATGCTTATGTTTCAGGGTACTATCGATAACGGCGCCGGATGTCGACACCATTCTTGAAATCGTAAAAGAAATATTGCCATGTTTAGCTGATGTGAGTATTACATAATTTGTGATTAAACTTCTGCATGCGATACCAAGTTAGGAAAACTATATTTCGTAGAAATATTTTCAAACTAGAGTTTTTTGTTATGTTGTACAATTGTTAAGTACAAGGTGAGTCATGATAATATCAACCAATTGCAAACTTCGAAATACAAAAAGACAGAGGTACTGATTTAGATATTTATAACTAGGGAGGAGGTGTGAAGAACAATGTGGAAGATTTAGACATCCGTCTACTGATACACCAAAGTCGGGCTGGCTGCGTCATCGGCAAAGCAGGGGCCAAGATAAAAGAGCTGCGAGAGGTGAGTTATACTTGTTTTAATAACAAAAATGTCACAGATACTTACATCGTCATAAGAAGAATGTCTTTATCCAGTGATCCATTACAAGAGCAAAATGTTTATAAACTTTGTTACCGCCTCCCACGTGTTATGTTAACATATGCATTTGCACGCGTTTACGATGATTTTCGATATCCGTTCGTATGTCTGTCATCACTATTATCTTATTCGATAAAATTGATCCCGTTATCTAAAATAGTAATTGAGGTGGCAGATGCAACGAGCTTTTACGACTTGTTAGCAGTCATCTGCCAGGCGAAGGTGCAGTTATACTTAAGGATTTTTTATCGAACAGCGATGGCATTCATGCCACGTGGTGCCGGTGCATAGCCAGCAAGGCAGATGCGAAAGCAGCTGCCGCCTCGAATCCCCGGACCTTTATCTCTACATATTTATTTATAATGTTAGCAACAAACCGTGGATTCCTTGTTCAACAACTATTTTAGATTGAATTACGAACAACGTTGCAAATAATTAAGAAACTTTAAAATATACCCTCGACAAAAGCTTGGACAGTAGACGTCATAATTCGTCTACAAGTCGAACAAACAAGGCAAAGCGCCTGCATAACGGAGAGTGCAGCGCGCTGGATCAATTACCACTCGGGCAACTTTGCTGGAAGTTATAAACGTGTACGTGCCGGCGTTGTCTGGACGGGACGCCGACAACTTTGCAATCTAGCTATTAGCGGTGTTGCATTTCATAACTCGAGCTTGTTAGGTGGTGTTTGTCTGGAGATTTGAGTAACGAAGGCTGATGCCAGGGACGTGCCCGATCGTGGACTCGCGGCACGTTGTCTCGTCGCCACTTCGGCTTTATTTTAGAAGTTGGTCTACTTTCAGCGAACAATATTACCTAAACATCTGTGTTCTCCGGAAACAATTTAATACGTTGATCGTGTCGAGATCTACCTGAGTCCATTTTGCTCCCTTTTTATTTTTTTGCATTCGATCAGCTGTTCTCGCAAATCCTTTGTTCAGTTTACGTTTCGGCCTCAATTTAACTAGACACATAATTCTTTATCACACAAAGAATAAACGTAATCCAAAGGAAATTCGGTCTACATAAAAAGTAGTTGAATGTCTTCAGCATGACAAAAGGTACATTGTATTTTTGCAAAGGGCTTTTATTATTAGCGCTATTCAAAGCGCAAGTGAACCGACATGCGCTATTGCTAGTATTAATAAGAGTTTACCGACCTGACTATATCAAGTGTACCTAGGGCAGCAGTTTTCTTAAAGTGTTGTCGTCGCGGCGGCGCGTGCGCGGGCGGCAGCTGGCGGCGCGGTGCCGCGGCAGGTGCGCGCGCAGCCGCCGGAAGGCCTCACAAAAAGCTCGCGCGCACCTGGGCTTCACCCAGCTTACCTACTTGCACAATGCTCCTCGCCCCTCGGATTCCTCTTTCCTTACATAAATAGAAATTTGGAACATATGGTGCCGCATCCGCCGCTCCTATCTTTGTATCACGCAGGTAAACTTCGTACAACCTCTCACTTTAACGCAACAAGGTGAAGATGGATTTATTACAATTTAAACGTTCCCCATTGAAGTTTCCGATCCTAGCTACGAACAGACTTACATTTGTTCAGGTCCCGTGTAATTTCTCGGTTACATAAACATTGGAACGTCTGGCTTCTCATCAAACTTTGAAGTGGAAACAAAACGTTTTGTTGAGATCGTGCTACTTGTGATGAAATCACAGTTGAGTTCACGTAGAGCTGTGAACTAGCCGAAGGGTAATATCACATGTAGGGTTTCATCCGTCGGAAGCGCGCGGCGCCGGCGTTGGGTTACCGGAGCTACGCGCACGTGACGCAGGAAACTTTTTGTGAACCTCCTTCACATCCTCGATATACCATAAAACGTTGCAGCGGATATGTTCAAATGTTCCCACAACAAAGACTACAATTAAGGCGCTGTAATTGAGGGTTGAAATAGGCAGAGGGCAGAGTATGGTGGTAGCTTTCAGGTGTTGTACAATTGTATTACAGTTAGACGAGTAACAGATAGCAGCCGGCGCGCGGCGTGCATATGTCGTCGGTGTAATTAGGCGCGGGCGACACCGGCCTGCGGTGTCCCCGACAATTACGGCAGCACGCGAGCTAGCCGCTTCCGTTTCCGATCGAACCACACCGGACCGCGTAGGGCTTCTTTGTTTCACATAAAATTATCTTTTGTCATCGTATTTACTTTTGGAGTAACCTTTATTTTAGTAATGAGGATGGTTCACCTACCTATAGGAATGCTATGACGCAACAAAGTGGCAACATAAGCAACAGGTATAATTTCAGCGCATGGATCAATACCACAAGTGCTCAATAGAGGGTTGTTGCTCCGTGTTTTGAATTTGTACAGAGAAAAATATGCCAGGACGAAATTAAAAAATACAATCTTGTGAGTATTATAAGATAACCAGATTTGAAGATGCTGATCGAAAAATGGGGTACTGTAAAATGTCTAATAGCTTTTTACCCGACTGCGCCAGAAGGAGGGTTATGTTTTTCGAGAGTATGTATGTATGTATGTATGTAGGTATGTATGTATGTATGTATGTATGTATGTATGTATGTATAATTGTTTGGCACGCTCTACAGCCTAAACGGCTTGATGGATTTTGGCTTGAGAGGTGTCGTTGGATTCGTTTTTCCTGTGAGAGTGACACTGGATATATCAAAATAGTAAAAAAAACAAAATGGCGGATTTTTGGCGCCAAATTCGAATATTGCTCACTCTCTAGCCTGAACGACTTGATGGATTTCAGCTTGAGAGGTGTCGTTAGATTCGTATTTACTGTGAGAGTGACACTGGATATATCAAAATAATAAAAAAATAAAATGGCGGATTTTTGGCGCCAAATTCGAATATTGCTCAATCTCTAGCCTAAACGACTCGATGGATTTCAGCTTCCGTTTGATTCATTTTTACCGTGAGAGTGCCACTAGATACCTATAATAACCAAAATATTAAAATAATAAAACTAAAAGAAAATAAAATAAAATAAGGTAATTTAAAAAACTAAAAAACCCGACTGCGTTTCTTCATAATATGAAAATGAAAAAACCCTAAAACAAGAAAGTCATCGTAAAATTGAAGCAGTCGGGACCCATTCTAGAAAACACTCTCACTAAATCTTCATATTTAGAATGGGTCCCGACTGCTTCAATTTTACGATGACTTTCTTGTTTTAGGGTTTTTTCATTTTCATATTATGAAGAAACGCAGTCGGGTTTTTTAGTTTTTTAAATTACCTTATTTTTAGTTATATTATTTAACAATAATACTTGACATATTTCAATCGGAATTGTCTAATACGTCCAATTTAAATATGTTTACAACTATCTCAGTCAAAATAGCTAATTCCCGAGGGAAATATCTCAGCACCATATTCATGTAGAATCCTATTACCGTCATCGATTTCTTTTTGACGTTTGTTTTAATTTATCTACATTGTAAAGCAGTTAACCTAGTTTGCTACATAGTATCCCAGTATCCCCTAAATGCTATCAATTTTCTTAGACGTTGGAGCGAAGTTAGCTTCCTTCTCCTTACCTAACGAATAGCGGTTTAACTTCGCTGCAAAAGCAACTTCGATTTTGATCAAGACAAATTGTGTTCAAATATTTGCAGCTTTTATGGTTAGACGCGCGAAGTTTGTGATTGATTGTAGGTAGAGTACAGTATGGTGAAATATTAGCCTGGCATGTTTATGATTTATAGTCAACTTTACGTTGTTACTGCTTCAGTAAAAGTTTGAGACTCTGGTCACGGAGCGGGTGTATGTGTTATAGTTGTAGCAGTCCCCGCACGGGATATAAGCTCACAGTATACTGATAAATTATGTCGCGGACGTCTCGCTAACGGATCCTTTTCATACTGAATGACGGCTCGGACTCCCGCTCGTGACAAGGATCAGAAATGCTTTACTTTGTGATGAATGTTGAAATGAACAAGTTTACTTGAATTTCATACGCGAAGCCTTTCATATTTCGAACCAAAAGTCAATTTTGAATGTAATTCAGAGATGCCAACCACAAACAATCGTACCAAATACTGGAGTAAAATCGTGAACTTTGATAAATTAAGTTGTTGTATGTTGTTTGGAGTGGGGTTTCTGTGCCCATTACTCGGTAGTGGCATGCGGTAGGCGTGGCGCGTGTGAGCTTTCCTCGGAGCCCCACAAGTGCATGGAGGGGAGTCGGGCAGGTGTTGCACGCGCCGCCACTCGCCGCCACTCGCCTGCTCAGTCCGCGCCCGACCACCCTCGAGGGATGCTCGCTCCACCCGCTCTTGGCGCTACACCGCGTAATATATAACGCGAGTGCGACTTGGATCGTGCGCCGTTTTATAAATTAATTCAAGTGATATAATTTAAAAAAAATATATCGAGTTAAAATAAATATTGAACGAACAAAGACGCAGTGTAGTGTTTGATTTGAAACAAGTGTGAAGTGAGTTGGTTGAATTGAGGCGCGTCAGTATTGAGTAACGATGGTCCGTAGTAGGCGGTGCGTCGGTGTGCGTGGCTCGCATGTGCGGAGGGCGGGTTCCGGCGAGGTCGGACGGTTGTTTGTGCGTGGGGGCGCGGCGGGGGCGCGGGGGCGCGCGGCGGCCACGTGCGCGGGTCGATGGTGCCGCGCGTGCGCCCCGCGCGCCGTCTGTCAAACGTCACCGGCACCACACTGGTGCCGGACCACGCACCGCGCGTACCTCACCTTATCTAATATCGGTAATTGATCACACATCGATTTCTCATGCCACTCCACAACACCCCGACTATGTCGCGACAGATTGCCGTAAACAACCGAACTTAACTGTCTGCGTTATGTAATTTGTTTTGGAATTAGGGCGTTGGATTAGCTTCGCTTGAAATTAGGTTACCATTAATTTATAACCAATTGACCGGGCGAGTTTGGCGACTCATACCTTAAACAAATACTAAACAAAATCCTTTTAATTAAAGTTGTTGGTTGTATTTTAGTTTAATGTTGAAAAGTGTTTATTATAGTAATACGTTCGGTTTAAACAAAATTTGTTGACGAAGTGTGCGTCGTTTACAGAAAACCGGAGCTCGTCTAAAGATATTCTCGAACCCCGCGCCCCAGAGCACGGAGCGAGTGGTGCAGCTGGTGGGCAAACCTGAAGCTGTCGCCGCCGGGATCAAGGAGGTGCTCGACCTCATTAGACAGGTGGATATTGACTTTTTAATTATTATACAGTGATTGCTGTCAAAATCAATAAGCCTCTAGAAATATTTGTTTTGTACGACGACCTAATTTTTTTGTCTGTCTGGTAATCATAACTTATAATTATATCGCGTATAATTATCGCGGTTTGTGGTTAGAAATAATGAGTGTCATCTTCGATATTTTATGTTGAGTATAAAATTGCAGGTCCCCGTCAAAGGTGCCGTACAAAATTACGACCCTCACAATTACGATGACTTCTACGCGGATGAATACGGAGGTTTCGGTAGCGGACAGGGAGGAGGTGGTGGCGGGCCCCGTGGAGGGCCTCGCGGTCCCCCTCGGGGGCCCCCGCGCGGCATGCCCCCCATGGGACCCGCAGGCCGGGGGCCAGCGCCACGAGGACCACCACTAGGTCGCAATGGACCTCCTGGCGGACCTAGAGCTGCATTCAACGATTTTGGTGGACCCGGACCTAGAGCCAGCTTCAGTGGGCCACCGCGCGGCGCCTTCGGTGGCGGCGGCGGCGGCGGTGGGGGCAGCAGTGGAGGTGGCGGCGGCTTCGGGGGAGGAAACTTCGGCGGCGGCCGCGGGGGCGGAGTCTCCGCCAACTTCAGCAACAACGGCGGCAGCCAACAAGACACCACCACACAAGTCACTATTCCCAAAGATGTAAGTATCACACTTTTAATACTTCATTTCACTATATCTATAAACTTGACGATTTATGTATAACATTATGTAGTACATTATAAGTGGGTCGAACACAAAATGTGATAGATTGATTTCCGTTCCAGTTGGCTGGCGCGATAATAGGCAAGGCTGGCTCGCGCATACGTAAGATCCGCGCGGAGAGCGGCGCGGGCATCGAGATCGCGGAGCCACTGCCCGGCTCCAGCGACCGCATCATCACCATCACGGGCACGCCGCAGCGCATACAGATGGCACAGTACCTGCTGCAACAGAGGTCAGTGACTGCCCTGTCTACATCCCTCGCCGTCCCCTCCCTTCATGTCTGTACTTCAGTGAACACAACCGACTGAATCGACTTCTTGATCACTGAGATTACAAGATGAATTAACATTAATATTTTGCAATTTTAGTACAAGCCCAACATTTCATCATGTTTTCTCAATATTGTGTGTCATATATCAGTTGATTGACAAGCATGTCGGCATTAATTCCAATAACTATCTATCTGCCATACTGTATCATTGCTAATATTGCGAAACGAGCTGATGTGCTGTTAACATTTAATTTGGCTGAAGCAAGCATTTACTATAAGTTCAATATTATTACTAACACAATATTGTTTTGACGATAGAATGTTTGAAGAGTTCCCTGAGTTGGCACCAAACCAAACTAAGATTAAGTAGAAATTGTTGAACGGATTTGACTGTGTGACGTGGATGTTGTGACGCTCAGGTAAAGTGCACACACTTGTTAGTAGCGGGAGCGTAGACATTTCGAGAGTGTTCACATAATGTACCTACCATTCCTGTAATACCTTTACATTCTTATCCTCTATTTTAGATTTAAGTATTCACTTTTGAAATATCACTCATCACAGCTGTATGTTTCTAACTCATTTAATATCTCATTGTGACTAACTTCTTTGGTGATTAACATTTCTAGGTTCATCAACTAATGGGCTTCAGCCACAGGCCACACGTTGTTTGGAAGACTAGTGATTTTGTTGTTTTGATTTGGGTAACAAGAAATCACTAATCTCCCTACAAAGTACGGCTCACCCTTCGGATCAAGATAATCTTCTGTGTTGCTCCTGTACTCTGTAATACTAACATTGTCTATTTTCTTGTGTGCTTTTATGTGTATTTGTATAAAAACATCAACAGTTGTAGTCTTTTAGAAATCCTTCATTTCGATTTGAACCATTGGTACTAACTGTAACTTTGTTTCTGTAAAATACAACAACTTAAACTTTCAAAAGTAATGGGACTAATAGAGATGATGAGTGTTTTCCTTTCATACTAATTTTGCATATTTTAGTCCCCATAGGCAATATTACTTCTATATATATGGTTTAATTATTTCAACTAACATTTGCTTTATTCTTACAGTGTGCACGAGAGTAACCCGAATCTCGGTGGTGGTCGCGGAAACTTCTGATTGCGGCCGCGATCGTCAAGTGTGTAATCAATCACATAATTGAAGCTTTACTTTAGTCACCTCAGATCACGTCATTAATTTTATACAGTTTGTATTGCGAGGCTCACATTATATTATATAAATCTGTACATAGTGACAAAGCCTTACCAGGAAAATAATTCGCGAATGAATTTATTACGTAATTACTTTGATCTTATTTGCTGTTTCATGATTTCGAATATGTTCATGAAAATAGAATGATATATATTGTATCTTAAATTTCTTGCAATAAACTATACAATTGCAATGTAGTGTAATATGTTATAATATAAATATTTCTCTGGTCGGGTTTTAGCTATTTAAGAATGCATTTATCATTATTAATAAAATAATATTGTTAAAAGAGTTTAATAAACTGAGATTGTGTCAATGGATTTACCAATTTATTTGTTACATCGATGTATTTTTAAGTGATAGAAATAGAAATGGCAAATAAATAGTTTATTTTGTGATTTCATTTTATTTGATTTTCTTATTTAGTAACCCTGAAGTAATTTACTTACTCTGTTAAAGTTATACCCAATCATAGCTTCACGAGATTGTCTCTGTCTATCATTAGATAATTTGACAAGATTAAAACAAAACAGGAACATTAACCAATTCCAAAATTGACTTGAATAATTATAATAGTTAATGACGCACTTAGTTAAAACTGGTTCAACATGATTTACATGTAGGATGTGGAATGCTTTGGGGGAGTGAACATCTTGAAGCGCCACGAAAGAGGCTGGTTATGGATTATCTCCAGCGGACTAGCTGGAGAATCTAATGTGATAATGATGGAAGCTACTTTGGAACTTTGATATAATCTAAATATTTGGGTGTGGTGTGTATTGTTGTATTACAGAATGATCAACAATAGATCAGTTAAGTTTAAAAAAAAATAGGGAATCTACATCAAATAAATTCTTCATATTGCTCTTATTCGTTTTCATTAAAAGTCCAAGTAATGAATTAGTTATAACAGTTTTTTTTATTATAATAACTGGTAAACGCCGCCTATGGACAATAGAGGCGTTAATAGTGCGTTGCCAGCCTTAGGAATTTAAAGGGATTGGGAAGATTGGGTAGGGGGGTAATTGAGCCTCCATGTCATAAGTCATTCTTACCAGATTTGTTCACAATTAAGCGAGTTGTGCGGCATTGTCACATTTCTTTATCGTGACAGTTGGCGCTTTTGTAATGGCCCAACAAAACCATTTATGTAATTGCTTTATTACGAATTGTATATTTTCATTCAATATTTTTTTTTGTGCTAGTTTAGTTTTGTAAATGTAGTCTCTCAAAAATAGAGCAGGTATTTTTTAAGAACTGATACATAGTAATGAGGGTGTAATACTCTTTATCAAGAATGTTAGCATTGTTCATCATTAAAATTAAGACGAAAATATAAATTCAAACATTATATCTACAAAATATAATAGTATATATTGGACAGGATAACTGTTGGTAAATACTTTATTCTCTTGGCTCGGTAGCATTATCCTGTACCAAGTTATAGGAAAATATAATACATGTTCTAAAAACGTATTACTCTATAGCATATTTTTTTCATAATATTTTTTAACAAAATAAAATATAAATTTGTAATATGTACTTAAATGATAAATTTTATTAAAAGAATCACATTGTGTCCCCTTAGTGATATATATAAAATTGATTTATAATGTATACCATTACAACTTAAAGCTTTTCCATCAGATCACATATCAGTCAGTCATCGGTTTGAGTGTAATGGTGGAAGGTCAGTTTCTGAATGTTCATGTTTGTCTAAATAAAACATAACATACACAAGAGGTATCACAACACCAAGAATGAGCATACAGCACACTAAATGGAACCACTTCAGTCCAAAGTCAGCTCCGTGGGAAGTCAACTCTTTCACCACAACCGCTTCAACAGATATCTTCTCTTTGCTTGGCAAAAGTTGAGTATCTTCTGTTGCTTGTTCATTCTGCTCAGAGTCCGTATATGGGACGACAGATGGCGCTAAAGTGCTGTTCATAACAACACTGTTGCAATCTATTGAACACTGTAATTCCTCCTTGGGAGGTGCATTTACAGAAACATTATTTTGATTTATAAGTCCATTATAATGGTTAGTGTTCAGCAGCTCCTGTATTCCAGTATGTGATGTATTGTTTGATGCTGCAGGTACCGGATCTGAGGGCTGTGTTGGAATGAGCTCTGTCAGCACAGAGTATGGTGTCACAGGTACCTTTATTGTCCGCCTCGCAAATATTTCATTATCTTTGTGTATATGGTTGATTCTTTTTAACTCTGATATCTGAAACATTCATAAATAAGTGTTAGAAAGATTTAAGATAAGATTGATAACAGGAAGTAAGTTAATTTAGTTAGTGAAAATCATAAATATGAAATCAAGCTACACAGGTAATATTATATTTTACAATACAGTATGAATGAGTACTCACAGAACAATAAAATCGCAACGCAATAGCTTGTAAGGTGTCTCCTTCCTGGACTTGCGCTTCTATAAAATGCTCCTGGGATTTTATTCTATGCAGTTGTATTTCGTTGTGATCACCGTCTTCTGATTTCTTCCCCATGGCATAAGCCACCATATCATCGCCGCCTTGCATTGAGCGAGCCCTTCACAAACAAACACCATTGTCAGTAACACGTAAACAACATTACACTTCACTAAATTAGTGCTATGTCTTACTACACTTACCTTTGCTTCATGTTCAAATGTAACACTAATAAAATCTACCATGACCTGAATAAGGAATACAAAACTACCTGTCTGTTACCCAGTTTCAATGAATTTTAAGATATAAAAATGTAAAACAGCTGTTGATTCATTCAGTCTTGGACAAAAATTTTGACAACTGCTACATTTCATTTTCATGTTAGTATGACGTAAGGGTTAGGGTTGCCAGAACTGATATAATTATGTTACTGCCTGTCTATGACAACTAGTGCTATTTACATTGAAGGACGAAAATACAACGTTCCTTTTTTTATTTTTACTTATTTTGTAACAAGGAGTTTAAAATAAAATCCTGAAATTATTATTTGTTCATTCTGGTTTGTGACAGAGAGCGCCACTGCAGCAATGATTTAAAACGTTTGAAAAACGCGGTAACGAGGACTAGGGTCCTGGCTTCTGACTCAAAATATAACAAACATTGTGTAGCTTTATTAGTGAATGAATGGACGGTGTGTGAGTAACGTTGAAATGATTTGTTTTTTAATGGGTAGGTGCGGCCGTGCGGCAAACGTGACGACAGCAACGCTCGACTAATAGTAAGCAATTGACGCTGCCCATGAGCACCCGTAGCACCATAATGTGTTATAAATGCGTTGCCGGCCTTATGGGAATAGGTATATTAAGGATTGGGGAAAGGAGAGTAATTTTGGTAATCTCACTCTTCGAATATAAAATTATTAAAAATTTCGTAACGTTCTTTTTTCCACAGGGTGAAAGTGACTTTACCTGGAATGGGCCTAAGGTTTCCTCTATGACTTATTATACTAGTCTACCCTGCTCGTTCAAAGGTAATACACGATTATCAATAATAATCATGGATAAGATAGCTGAGGAATAATCTTAATCTTGTATCTTGCACTTCAAAGGTCGTAACGATTTTTTATTTACACTGAAGTACACAGATAACACAGATACTCAGGTGAGGTAGTGCGGGAGTACCTACCTATCTCCACTTTACTGTAGACCACAGAGAATCAATTTTGTTTCTGATAATAAACAATAAGATGATGGCATGGCAGCTGACCTACATTCTGTTCTTTTACAGTTTGACTGCACGATTGGCGCCGTGCAATATGTAGCAGGTTCGATTCCCGCACGGAGCAACTCTTTGTTCTTTGCTCTGGGTGTTATGTGTATCTGAACTTGTATGTTTGTACACATACACATACATTAATGAATTTTCTCCTGTGTGGTGCACTCACCACACAGAAAATTCTAGTGTAGGACGTTGTTTTTTAAAAAAAGAGAAGAAAAGAAAGAAAGATAACTTAAAACGATTAGTTCACTACTCCTTTAACCATCACTATTGATCGTCCCACTGCAAGGTAAAGACCTCCTTTCACTTTTGTGTACCGCTTTTTGCGGCCAATCTTTATTATATATTAATGATAAATGAATAAATAAAACAAAAAAGGTCGTTTTCGATCATTTCGTTATAATTTAATAACTCCGAGTATTTTACACAACAGTTACAGAACATAAATACCTTTGGTATTGCGCCATAGAGGTGGTAATAATTGCACATAATTAATTTCCTCTAGCTACATTATGTACAAAAAATACATTGATACAAAATCGACATCTTGATCACTAGTTTATAGGTAACGTTAGTTTTATGTGAGTACATTCATTACAATCGCTATAAAATGATTATGGGATGTTAGTTCTATGTAGAAGATATATTTAATTATAACATTATAATAGATACCCTTACATTAAATTTTTCAGTACTACTACAGTTCACTTTTGTTTTATTAGGAAACTTTAGAAAAATGAGGAATGAAGGCGTTTTTTTTTTATCTTTTGGGTAAGGACTAATGCGTTCTTTTTGTAATAAAAGCACACTACTGAGGTAAAGTTGCCATTCTGAAAAATTAATGCAAAAGGTTGTCAATATTTTAAGTCAACATTTTTATAGGTACTTAAATATTTATCGTGTTACAAAGATATTGTTTTAGAATATTATTTAATTGCTTCATGCTGATTTTTACATAAAAACAAGTGCATAAAAAATTAAGTTAAAAAAGTATCGGGAAAAAATCACAATAAATTAAAATTATCACAGTAATTATTCACTAAACGTAATTCCATAATATCTTAGAAGCACAATTGACGCTCACTATTATAGATGTTTTTTTTCACATTTCGAGTATTACTATCACAAAAAAAAACTTATAATAAACATTATAAAACGAAATGTGTGATATTTTAAAATAAATTAATGAGATAGACGTAAATTCACAGATGGATCAGACTTAGAAAATATACAATGTAGTCACAAAATGCGTTAAAAATGTGCAGCAATTTTGAAGATGACTATCGAATTAAATAATTCATAATATTATAAAAAAAAAATTGTATATATAATTGCCAAATCAATTAAATAAATAAAAAAGGAATTCATTAACAAAATAAATTATTTTTTTCAATAAATAATCGAGTATGTGCTGAAAACATCGCAGCGTTAACGATACAGTCGTCGACGTATAATTAAATTGATTTACAAAATGTTACTATTTACATTTTACATAGCGGCACGGGATTGCATCGTAGCAAAATATTTACAATACCAATTAAATACTGTACAGATTTGTGCCCAAACTTCAATTGGTGACGCTTTCCATAACTAGAATGATTCCACCCTTAAATTAGAATTACTTAACGTAATAAAACACAGAGTATTGTTGATATACTTAAAATAAATGTGAAATACGCGTTTAAATTACATTGGTACAGAATTTTCAGATACTTTTAATAATGAACCTTTAGGGCTTAAGATTGCGAAATTTATATCAAATCGTTGAATAAAACGCGATAAACTAAACTGATGTTTGTATAATTTAATTTTGATAAGAAAAACAAGTTCACTATATACATTTTGAATAATTAACGCTTAGAAGTTGTTTATTTCCTACAAAAAGTTTATATTTTCGAAAATATCATTAAATACATACGGAATGACTTTGTTTTAGGTATAGCTACATAATAAGAAAATTGAATTCGCTACTTCTACAGAACATGTGCAGTCTTCTAAACAAAGGGGGTACAATCATATAATAAGTTTTATTTCTTATTTTAATAAATAACCATTTGTTATGAAATGTTTCGTAGTAAAAATATGGAATTGGCATAATTCAAGCTTTAATTCATCATTTTCGACATCAAACATGATGTTTCATGCAAATCGGAACATAATTGGATTTGATGATATAATAAATTGAAATAGATAATGAAATCAGATATTAATTTAAAATAACATGATCACAAGGAGGCTAGGTGGACAAACTTGTGACAATTGGTTGTGGTAGAAAAACAAGGAAGCGCGGAAATTATAACAATTATAAGGGCGTTGCATATACATATCACAGGTTGCGTCTAAAGGCAAATATAGACTTTCAGCTCAAATCTATATTTGTCTTGAGATACAGTATGAATCGTGGAATAATTGCAAACACTTAGTAAGCATTTACTTAAGAAAATTGCCATTTTTTAACAACTGGGTGATAATAGGTCATATTTGTTAGAGTTATCTTTTGAGTACGATATTATCAACACGTGTTCCTTATAGGGCCTAATAAAAATAATTAAACAATCTATCTCTATCTAAAATCTGATCAAGATCGAGTATTGACATTATTTGTATGGAGTTGCCATTATTTGAAAGCCATTGGTCAATATTTTGTTTGGCAGTTTTCGTAAGTACTTATTTATAAGTATATGCAATTTCCCACTAGTCACACTGTACATACATAATATACATAATACTAGGGTGACGATGGTCAGCGGTTATACATTTTTACACTAGGTAATAGCGGCATGTCATCTTAACACTACGATATATAACAAAATGTTACACTAACTAAAATTCACGGGCTACTCACGTACATTAATGGAGGAAAGCTCTCCTAGTTTCGAGTCACATAGGGACCGATTTCGCGCGTCGCGTCTAGGTCGCGCAGCCTATTGGTAGTAATAACTAGTAAAGCTTTTCTCTATTAATTTACGTGACTAAGTCGTGATTTTTAGTTAGTTTAGAATGTCTCAAGTTATTATAAAAAAAAAATGTTACATTCTACATTATTACACATACACTCCTTAAGAAAAAAGCCTTTCAAACTAGTTCTTATTGGAATGATTAAAATTCACTTTTAACACTTTAGTAATAAGGTTGAATATGTAATAACGTACAATAGTGTAATCTGAAAACGATTGTGAGTTTATTTGAAACATTAATCGGGGGACCATTATACACAGGGTACACGAGATCCATAAAAATCTTATGTCTATGGCAAGACTATAATATTCATCCTTTTTTATTTTTTCTCATATTATTTTGTTTTCTCTTCACCACTATTTGCATTCATTTGCAATCTAATAATTTGAATTGCGCGCAATATTATAATTTAGAAGCAATAAAAGATTTAGTAATACTGGTATTGCCAACTCTCAGCATTTCACATTCATCTTACTTCTATTGAAATCATTCCATGAGATTTTTTTTTTATTAAAAACTGGATTTTGAAACTTGACGTTAGGAACTTTAAAACTGTGAAGAGTCAATGATTACAATTGAAGGCAAATAGTTTCACTCAGAGTGGGACTCGGGTTGCTCTTGACTGGGCTGTTTCTGACTCTCACGTATATAAAAACTGTAATAAATCGTTTTCTTACCAGTTTTAGCGATTACTCCCTTTCCCACTATGCCTGAGCGCGTAGTAGGCAAGTCTTGGAGGAATCGGACCTCGCGACCTCACGCGTTGTCGAACCCTTGGAAGTCCCCGGGCCAGTTCTCCCGTCGCGCGGCGCGGTCGGAGCCAGTGCACGCGAAGAACGCGTCACCTTCGAAGGGATCTGACTCCCGGGTGAAAATGTTGATGGAGTCAGACTTACGAATGTCCCGGTTATTGGTGGGAGGAGGGCGAGGGCGGAGGGGTGGGAGGTCTCCTTCCTCTTCCTCCGCGATGGAGGCTGTTCTAGGTCGCGGTGCGGCTGCGAAGTCGTCCTCGAACATGGAGCGCGGGGAGATAGAGTCCGAATCGAACCGGAACCGCGTGGCACTCTGCTCGCTGTCGCGCGCGCGGGCGCTGCTCACTGATACCGGAGATGCAGTAGCATCTTCAGGCTCGAATGCGAATCTGAAATAAACCGAGAGCTTAGTATGAGTATTTTTTACGTTTAAGGAGATTGAAACGAGAGCGCGTTCTGCGCTCTAATTAGTTGATTTATTCAAGCTGACCAATCAAAGCACCGAATGCGCTCTCGTTTCGATTTCGTTAATCGTAACGTAAACTCATACTAAGTATAATGTATATTGTGTATGTATTATTCAAGTATAATAAAACTTAAAATGTAATATCGTTCACACAAAATAACTGCACATACCTGGTGCCCTCTAAATTGGAGTAAGGCGCTCTCTTCTTGCCAGTAGGTGTGGGTGTGTCGTTGAAATCGTTATCGAAAGGCGAGGTGTGTTCCCGTTCTCGCGGGGAGAAGTCGTTGGAGAAGCGATAGTCCCTCGGCCTGCGCGCGTCGTCCCGGCGGGTGCGGCGGCGGGAGTCCCGCGGCGGGTCGCGCGGGGCTTCGCGGTCACGTTCCCGGGACGACGACCGACGGGGACCTGAACGACGACCCGACCAGCCTAGCGTCGAACCATATCTGCGAATAGGAATAAATAAACCTTATATTTAAAGTATCCCATTACCTTTGCTCCGTATGAATGAGTTTTAGCTAATAATTGCCGTGTGATGCATTTGCCTATCCCTTCGAGGATAAAAGGCTAAAATATATAGTAAACAAACCTCCTTTCAGCAGAATCTTCACTTTGCCGCAATTCAGCACGACGTCTCGTCTCCCGCCAACCGAGTGAACCGTAATTTCTCTCTGGAAAAATGTTTTAAAACGTAAATAGAATTTAAAAGTCCCCTTTGAATACAATAAGAACGTCATTACAATAAGTAAATGCAACACAATGCAATAACACTGACCGTCTCTCCTCCAGCGTTGGTCTGGCCACCGGTCTCTGGGTGACGATCGCCCAGACCCGCAGCCGTCACTGTAACTGGATATCATTTGATATGACTACATAGTAAAAACAAAATTGCTATCTCTGTCCCTATGTTTTTGTATGCTTAAATCTTTAAAACTACGCAACGGATTTTGATGCGTTTTTTTAATATACGAATATAGAGTAATTCAAGAGGAAGGTTTATATCTATAATACGTGTATACGTGTATAATATATTACCAATGCACCCATGTAAAGCTGGGGTGGGTCGCTAGTTAAATAAAAACAATACAATTCTAAATACATACTTCTAAATCTAGTAAATAGTCTGTGTGAGTGTAAAATAACTAGATAACATATTATTATACTCACTCTTCATCCTCATCATACGAGTGCCTAGGTTTCCTGTGTCTATCCCTGTCCTTGTCTCTATAGTCTTTAGGCAGTCTCTCTCTACTCCTCGAGTCCCTATACTCCCTCTCTCTGCTGTATGTCCTGTCTCTGTCCCACGAGTCATTCTCTCTGTCCCTACTCCTACGATCTCTCCTGTCCCTATGATCCCTGTGGTCCCGTTCCTTGCTGACGTCACGCCGGTCCCGCCCACTGCCCGAGTCTCGCGCTGAGTCTCTCCTGTCTCTAGCTGAGTCTCTGCCATCTCTACTCATGTCTCTCTCTCTGTCTCTCATGTCGCGTTTGTCTCGGATTTTGTCCTTTTCTCTCCCACTGCCTGAGTCTAGACATTCTCTTGAGCCAGATGAATTGTGTCTGTAAAGTAAACGTTAATCAGATTAGCTCGCTAAAGGTAAGCGTCCACAGGCCTGTATCGTACGCATTCCGTATGACGTCATCAGTACGCATGCTGCTGATGCGGATCAGTGGACGCAGTTGTATGAGTTTCTATACAAGACAAACTAAAATCCATCGAGTGCGATGCGTACGATGCGGGCCTGTGGACGCGTACCTTAAGGCTCCGATCGACAGATTTTTTGGTTGAATTTCACATGTAATTATTATCAACATTATTCTACAACTATTTTTTATTAGGTCGCAATATTCATGACGTCATACCTGGAGTCTCTGTCTCTATGTGAGGGCGGTCGCTGCAACCTCGTGACGGGCGGCAGTTCTTCGTCCCACGGCGAGACGTCGCGGGATGATGACGATGTTTGTACTGCAAGTTATGAGCATATTTTTAGGGACGCTTTGGTTTTGTATTGTATGGATTATGAGGTGATGTTACTTAAATATTAATAAATGAATAAATAAAAGTATAAATCAATAATTGCTAGAGAAATTATGATTAAGTTTACTCGTTACTTTCGTCATTAATACGAGTGGAGAATGATAAAAAAGGAGATTGCTTGATGAGATGACGTTTGATAGGGAAAAATAGAAATATTTGGTTTATTATGTTGAGTCTAAGTAATCTCTATATATAAAAATCAATTGCTGTTCGTTAGTCTCACTAAAACTCGAGAACGGGTGGACCGATTCGGTAAATTTTGGTCTTGAATATTTGTCCAGAGAAGGTTTAAAAGGTGACAAAAAAAAGGTTTGAGGTGGTACGAAATTTTCCGGGCCAGCTAGTATGAAATAAACGAATAAGTATAGTAAGTGAGTTACCGATGGGCGCCCGTGCGGGCGGGTCGTGGTGCCTGCGTCTGGGTCTCGCGCGCGGCTCGGAGTCGCGCGAGTCGGAGGAGCCGGCCGAGGGCGGCGCCGCGCCCAGCACGGCCCAGCGCCCGCCGCGACCCGCGCCGCCCCCGCGACCCACGCCCACCACCGGGCCTAGCTTCTCTGCACACACAAATACATAACTTACTAAAGTGCCCTGTCAATTATTTCTGTCTCACATAATATAATCTATTTTTGACTACTTCATTAAAGTTTCAAAAATGACGATTGACTAACGACAGTGTTAGCTAAACTGTGCCAACGTTTTCAGGTACTTTATTAACTGCTTTAGTACGTAACTGGCGACGTCGCCATAACGTCTTAATGAGTCAGAACTTTTATGGCACTAAAGGAATAACAACTTTATGAAAAGGAGCCTACAATAAACTAACCTTTAGTATCAGGCGAGGACCCGCTGACGACATCACTAATAGATCCGGTAGACAGTCGAGTGGGCGGAGCCAAGTCTCTCACGGGCAACGGGACAATCTCCACTACTGGTTCTTTCTTCTCCTCAATTTTCTTCTCTTCTTCCCTCTCTTTCACAATAGGACTCTTCCTAAACGCATCCTCCACGTGTGTGAAAGAGAGGGAACTATTATCGATGCAGTCGAAAAAGTCGGAATTGTCGAATCCGTCGGATTTCTCGTCCGACCTTTTTCTTTCTTTCGGTAGTTCTGGGGGTAGGGACTCGAATTCATCTTGCGGGGGCTCCGTTATTGTGATCTCGCGTAGTGCTGCATACCTAGCAACAAAAGTTATTTTTTAATAAAATTTATAACGGTTGCGTTAAGCCAATTTGCACTTCATTTACATATAATTAAGGTACATTTTAGCATGGCATGGAAACAACAGAATACAATTTACTTAGGAGAACAAAACTTAAACAAAACCTAGTCTTACCTATCATTAGTATCTTCAAGTTTAACATCGACATGTCCGTTATCCCGCGGCGACACGCTCCTTCTAGACTTTTCTATCTGTAAAGTCTTCATAACAGATTTAATATCTTCAATCTTCGCATCAATCTGCGACGGTTTGGGACTTACAGAATTACGGAACATGTTAAAAGAATCCAGTGTTAATTCATCTAAAGTTTTCAACGGACTACGAGCCGGCTCTTTACTTTCATTTTCTCGCTCCTGATTGGCTCTCATAAGATTATCTATTGCCGTCAGCTCTTTCTCATCCGAATCCTGCTTCGGTTCACTCTCTAACGCGTCAATAGGGTCCAAAATAGATTTAGCTTTTAATTCTTCTTCCTGTATTTCTCTAAAGGCTGCGTATCTATCGTACGAAGGATTTGCTTTCTTGTCGAAGTCATCGAAGTTAGCTACGAATGTGTCGCTTATGTCGGCGGGCGGTGTGAAGTTGTCTTCGAATTGCGGTTTGAAATCGTTCGGGATGACGGTTGAAGGCTTCTCGAGTGGTGGAATACTTGGTGTGGGTAGCGCCGATATAACTGGTACTGGTTTCTCCTTTTCAGTTTTTAATGCTGGTTCTACGTGTATGTGCTAGAATGGAGAAATAGAAATTGCTATAGAATTTGTTTTTTTACTTTTGAATTTTTTGCAGACTTATCTCCTAGCAATTTTGATTATTATCAACTCTTGTAAAGAATCGTCAAGTCTCAAGTAACGTCACGCCTTTTATCCCCGATCGGGTAGACAGAGGCGCATATTACGTAACGTAATGCCGTTACACAATATACACCCACTTTTCACCATTTGTGTTATAAGTCCCATGTAATAGTGGACGAGTCTATTGCCATAAACTGGACACAATTCTAGACTCCGTGCCCAAAAGCCCATTCATACTTTGCCCGACCCGGGAATTGAACTCTTGTGTGGCAGTCGCACTTGCGACCACTAGATCAACGAGGCAGTGTAAAAAATCAATTTACAAATTAAGATGATGTTTATAAAGTTTACGTACCGCCCTATCATTATCGGCAGCTAAGTATGATCTGAGGTAGTCGGTGAGCTGAGGTAGAGTCATAGAAGACAAGGTCGTGGCAGGAACTCGCAATCTGGAAACACAAATATGAACCTTATTGTTATATGCATTACCGACCAAAGTCTATTTTAAGCAAGCTAATTTTATTTTGGTTAAAATATATGTAGTATAAGGTGATAGGGAACTGTTTCTACTAGTAGGGTTAGAAGTAATCTAATTAATGATATTATGGAAGCTATAGTTCGCTCGCTTCGGTCGATCACTGATTAACTTTGGTCATACAATACCCATTTACCGACCATGTCGAGTTCATTTACTACTGACTAGCAGCAGTCGAAACTCAACTTTAAATCAGCGTACTAAAGTACATTTTTCAATATTATCTAGGTACCTGTGAGCGAGTTCATCCATGGTGCAGGTGAGTAGTTGGCTGAGGGTGATGTCGAAGCGTCGCGCGGTGGGCAGGGGAGGGGGGGCCGGCGTCAGGTACTCGTCCTCGCTGCTGTACGTAGCGCCCGATGAGAGGCGGGGCTTCATACTGCGGTCCGCCTGTACCAAGTTTCTTATGTTATAGTTGCTCAGGGTGTCCACAGCTAATGTTCAAAATAATTCCCTGACTTTTCCCTGACTTTCCCTGACCATTTTTTTAAATTTCCCTGACCAAATTTAGGCCGTGTTCAAACCAAACTGACTGTAACTCCTTTTATTTCCATACATATTCAGTTTTTCGTTTACATATAACCGACAATACGTTATTACATGTTCTTTAGTACAGTGGGACTCATAGTAAGCCTGCTCACATTCGGCGGCTTACAGTTAGTTTGGTTTGAACACGGCCTAATCATTCAAGTAGGTATGTTTTATTTGTAAAGTAGTTTATAAGTTGTGTAAAACTGCATACAGGTAATATTTTAATTTCTTTTATTTTATACTAGCTGTGCCCGCGACTTCATCCGCGTGGAATAGTTATTTTAGGCATTATATTTATTTTTGCAAACAACTTTCTCAGCTTCATAAATTATAGCTGTTCCCCACGGTTAATTTGTGCATTGAAAATTCGTGATAGCACTTTATTATGATTATAAGGAACAATCCACACTCATTTCTATACTATATGTGTTTCCACTGTTTTCCGGAAACCTGCGCCTATAGGTTGGGTAACCGCCACCCCGTTTTGTGTTTCAGAAATAAAATTCCTAGGGTACTTTTTAGATGGGCTCGCTCCATACGCGTTATAGCAGTGGTAAGTCCCCTCTTTGAAGAGTGGCTTGAGAAGACTCACTGCGTCCTCACCTACCGCCTGACGCAGGTACTTACCGGACAGTACCGGAAGTTTCGGTTGGTACCTGTTTCGAATTCGGCGGGAGGAAACACCCGGGCGTTTCGTCTGGGTGTCGTCATTGCGAGGACCGCGTGGAAGATATGGTGGAGCATACAGTGGCGGTGTGCATTGCATGTGCTGAGCATTGCCATGTCCTTAGGGATGTGAATGGCGACGGTAACCTCTCACGTCCGGCTCTAGTTCAGGCCAAGGTGCGGAGCGAAGGGGAAAGGGACGCCGTCTCCCCTTCTCGAAGCAGTCATCCTAGCTAAGGAGGAGGCGGAGCGCATGAGGGAACGATCCTCATCACGCCCCAGCCGCCGCAGAAGACACTCCGGGCGTTGAGGATCGCGTGACGATCCCCGGCCACCGTAAGTGCGGGTCTGCGGACGGCGAGTAAGAGTAGCTCGTCGCCCGATCAAAACCAGACCCGTGCGTACCGGGGCCCCGGTAATCTTTTTATTTGAGTCGGGGCTCAAATCAGAACGGAGTGATTTCTACACTCCTTCTCGCTTCACCCAAGGCAGGCGTAGCCAACGGATGATTTTCCCCCCTCAAAAAAAAGAAAAAGTACTTTCTAGAACAAATGTTTTCTTTCATACATGGTGACGCAAGGTTATGAAATCCTTAAGGACCATATTTTTATACGCTATCATATTTTTATGACAATAAATTGAAGAATTGGATTTTTTTGTTTGTCAAATGTTTCAGCCGATATTATTGCACTATACGTAGAATCTGGTTGTACTTTGTTGGACAGCCACAATAAAATGTGGGCGTGTGGTAAACCGCTTTTTTGCCCTTCTACGCTGTAAACAAACGCTTTCGATGGTCAATGATCAAAAAATGTTTTACTTCGTTAGTAAGACTATATTTTTTGAGTATAGCTACACCAGGCTCCACGTCGTTCGGAAACAATGCCTCTCCTCCTGGCAGCGTCGTGTTTCGCACATCATGCGGCGCGGGTGAATTTTATATCGAAGTTATTTTAAAATTGTAATATCTTCTAAGATGTTTATCGAAGTTTAGTGATGTCAAAGACAATTTTGTTCACAATTAAATACTCTTAATGAACAACACATTTATTTCGATAAAGATTAATATTTTTTCGTTAATACAACTCTTAACAAATAATGCATTAATTTCGACCCAGTTTGATTACCATAAAAACGATTCTAGTAAGTAAATCCTAAAAGATAGACATATACTGTCGCGGACTTATTTTTAGATTATTTTAAGAGGAATAATTCTTTCATACATATAATTTTCGTATCTTGAACCATTTTCGCAGCGCACGCAACGGAAGCCCTCAAGAATTAATAATTTCCCCCGCTTTGTCCACATTTTCCTTTATTTCTTCGCTCCTAATAGTTATAGCGTGATGTTTTATAGCCTATAGCCTTCCTCGATAAATGGACTATCCAACACAAAAAGAATTATTCAAATCGGACCAGTAGTTCCGGAGATTAGCGCGTTCAAACAAACAAACAAACTCTTCAGCTTTATAATATTAGTATAGATAGCAAATATATTGAGATCGGTATTTATCACTTAGGAACTCTTTCTTATTAACAATTTTATAACATAAGACATTGCATAAACTGCATAAGACTTAAAACAAAATCAACAGTTTCAGTAGTAAAATTATAATACTTAAACCAAAATCAACAGTTTCAGTAGTAAAATTATAAGACTTAAACCAAAATCAACAGTTTCTGTAGTAAAATAGAGTAATCTAATTATGACAATAAAATCATAATATAGTTTACTCTCAATCTGAAAAAAAATGCTTCTATGGCCTGGATTAAGCGTCGGACCAGAGCATAAAATTAAATCCCTCATTTCACAATCACTGGGAAAAAATCTCAATTTTCCCTGACTATCCCTGACTTTCTCTCCTTTCCCCTCAATTTCACTGACTTTCCCTGACCACCTTAAGCTTCCCTGACTTTTCCCTGACTTTCCCTGACTTTCCAGAATGTGGACACCCTGTTGCTGTATAGAGACCAAGGGTAGCTTCGTCTGACCAGAACCAGACCCGGATCAAAGAGCCGCCAAACCGTCACGGATACGGCCCAGTAGAGCTGATACCCGGTCATAGTTGCGGGTTAAGCGTAATAAATTAACCCGACGTAAGTTAGCACGGGGTGGTTTACTCAATAAGAGTCTGACACTCCTTCTCGTCTTAACCAAGGCAGGAGTTGGAGTATACAATCAGTAATTTTTATAAAATTTCAACTTTGGCGCCAATAAAATCTAATAGCATTTTTGTAAGTTATCGTTAAAAAGTTGAGGTGTCATATTAAAACTATATTAAAAATTACTAATATTTTAATTATTACGAACTAATATCGACTTGGATAGAGCTTGATTTTGACAAATTGCTTAATCTGTATATACAATTGGAAATTAGTTCTTATTCTCTCTTACCAATGGTTCTCGTCGCATGGCAGGTTTGGGCAGTGGTGGGCCAACGTCCTCATCCTCGTGGTCGTGTGGGGGTCGCGGCGGCGGCCTGGACCCCGGCAGCTCGCCCACCTTCTTCGGCGGCAGCGGCGGCGGGGGGGACGCGCTGTCCGCACTCAACTTGTGGGCCTGGGGCCTCTGGCGGACCGTGCTGCCCTCTGTGCTCTGGAAATACAAAGTATTGTCTAAATATTTGGCTGAAGGTAATAGTTTAGTTACCGCCAAATTGTAGCAGTTTGAAGTAGTAAACTGCTGTGTTGTCTATAGAGTAGCAATGAGTAGCATGTTGTAGTGCTTGTGGTTGTTGGTAAAACACGCAACGAGCGAGAGTTGGAGCTGGTGTGTGACTAGCCGTACCTGTCTCTGCAGCCGCGGGGACTTGGGCGCGGGCTCCGGCGGCAGGGAGACCTGCAGCGGCCCGTTGAACACGTTGCTTGACTCCGGCTCCGGCTTGTCCAGCGTCGCCTCCCTACTCAGCTTGCTCTTGAGCTCATCTACTCTCAGTACACTCGACTTCGGGAACTCCTGCATACTTGTGAAGGGATCGTCTTTGAATGAATCCGAAAACGGATCAGTGTTATCGAAAGGATCGGTCTCCGCAAACGGGTCGGACGAGAAAAAGTTTCCCGAGAACATGGCAGACTGCGTCGGCTTGACGATCGCGACCGAGCCGCCCGAGTGCCGCGACAGTGACGTCATCGTCGTCGCCGGCCCGTAATGCTCTATCTTAGTGTCTGTGGTCACCGGCAATATGTCTGATATTAGACTCTGTGTCGACACGAGGTCTTTGAGCACTTTCTTTGGCGGATTTTTGAGCTCCTGAAAGAAGAGTTTTTTGTCAACGTAAGGTTTACTCCGGCCGGTGCCGAGGGGGTCTAGTTCCGTGAATACGTCGTAACTGAGCGACTGCGTCGTGGACGCGCCGGCCTGGCATACCTGTAACACAGCCAGTCACCATAACACTAAGTATATGTAGACGTGGAGCGCAATTTTGATTTCAAACTAAAGAATTGCTCGATCGTTGTAGATGCGAGTAATTCGAGAATTGACATTTAAATTAAAATCGTTCTACAATGATGAAAGCGTGCGTCTAACACATAACCGTAGACAGTGCGTTCGTAGTGCGTACACCGGGCGAAGTAGTCGTGCGGGATAGTTGCAGCGAAGGAGCGTCGCGCGACGTCGCGGTACCAGCAGACAGTGGCGCGCGGCGTGTCGAGCTTGCGTCATGCTTCGGTAGAAGGTTCTCGTACAGTAAGGTAAGCGTCACGTCCACATAATTCAGTCTTATAGCATACAGACCAGACGTCACAGCACAGGGACCTACTACCCACACCAAATATAATTGCGAGTGTCTTTAAAAACATATCAATTATTATTATTTTATCCAACACACGGCCCAATTCTCTAGGGCTTCCTTTGTAACAAATAAGTTTACTCGCAAGAACATTTGGCGTGAGTACTCGTCAAGCAATACCAGAGAGATCATGCACTATGGGGCACTAGGAGAGTATCACTTACAAATAACATCAACGAACACAAAGTACACAGCCTTGCCAAAATAACTATACAACTACAAGGGAAACGTTTTATTGGAAAAAAGGTTGTATTACTATTATAATATGTATTAAAAGTTTCATTAATTCTGTCCTATACTTCAGTACATTTATAAGTTAAAATTGATACTGCATATCTTTTTTTTTTTTTTTTTTTTTTTTTACATTTAATGGGTCGACGTTTGACCGCTATCTTATATCATTGTCGACTTCAGGAAATTTAATAGAAGATTCGGAGCTTTTTAATTATATTTTCTTCTATTCTCAAACATCTTATAACCTAATTGTAGATCAACTGCCGCACTCAGAGACATTTAATGATTACTTAAACTATTCCGTAGTAACGATTTTGTATCAAAAATTATTACTAGGGATTGGGTTAAGTAAACATGAAATGATTCCGAGTATGGTGGTTAGTTAATTTGGGCCACATGGGATTCGTCTGGTCAAATGACACATTGGTTTGTGCAAGTTATGTGGTCAATAAACTAATAGATATAAAGTAATGTTTTGTTTTTCCATTAAGTTTCCTTATATGTATTCATATCATTATAGTGTAAAACATTGTTCATGCGTTCTTGCCCTATACATAAGAGATTATGTAACTATAGCATAATAAGATAACTATTATGGATTTAAATATTATTTTAATATTTTCCTTCAAAAAATATAAAATATTCTTATTGTCGTATATCAAGTCAAGTTTATTTTTACGGCACACATTCGAAGAGAATTACTTAGGTAATGGTCTAACTAACGTTAGTACAAGTTCATTAACAAATTGCTACATTTAGCTCTAATTAAATGAACGACTTGGATTGCCGATCAATGTTTTTTATATGAAAACGACAATCGAGACGTTTGTTTTAAGTAATTTGCTATTTGACCGACAATCTATAGGATGTTTGTCGTTTAAAAATGACACGAAGTGTTGAATTTTGTTAAAAATAAATAAATATGTCTAAAGTTCTGGGTGTTTACAAAAGGATATGTATGTAAGTTTTGCTTTATATAACAAGAATTTGTTTTCCCTTTACCATACACATTATATATTGCTCTCTCACTTTATTCACATGCATATGACAAGGACAGAATATTTTAAAACATTTCAAGAAGTATCATACATAGCTAACATATTATTTTGTTACTAACCGGTGGTTCAGTGAGGTTGTCGACTAGAGCAGGTGTAGGTTCGAATTCCGAGGCAACTGTGGCGAGGTCGAAGGGGAGAGCGGGAGGAGCCTTGCCGGGGCTGAAGACGCCACGGGCTGAAGTAGGGGCGGCCGGGGTGCTACGCCCTCGGGTAGACGCCCCAGACGGGGGAGGGGGGAGCAAACCCTTCTGGAAAATTAACCAGGTATTCTGTTAGCGTGTTTTTGTTACAAAAAATAGTAAAGTAAAAACTATATGCGAAGATAAGACGAAAGTTCCTTGCAATAGTAAGTTACAGGAGATTATATTAAAGATAAAATAGATAAAATATTTTTCCTAAATCCTGCACGTGTTGCATAAATACATAAATAAAAACTTACTTGCGACGGCAACGTAGTAAAGGAGTCTCCGAATGGATCATTGGAAGGAGTCAGACCCTCGACTTGGGTCAGACCTCTTCTAAGTGAGCTGAGCTCCTGTTCCAGGTCCACCAGCTCGGCCACGCCCCCCTCAGCGCCAACGTCTGAGGTCTTGGCTGTGGTGGAGCTCGTCTCACCAACCGATGCAATATTCTGGGGAAGATAGCGATACTATCTTTGGAATTATTTACAGGTATTTTGGAGTTAGTTTGGAAGGTGTTTTTAGGGGTTTTTGTTAATAATGGTTATGTATTTGTATGATATATAAACGAATGAACTTTTCTAGAAACATATTAATACCAACTGCACTAATTTGCTTATCATATTTATGTCTATAACCTAGGTATGACTAGTGCGAATTTACAAAGATTGGTTTGGTTTTTAGGTCGAGCAAAATAATAATTATGGTCATCCAGTTTTTTTTTAATTGTCTGTATATAGTACATCATCATCAACAGACTATTAAGTGGCCACTGCTGACCAAAGGCCTTTTCTCGAACAAAAAGGTCTTCCAGGTTCTTTAATTAGTCAGTATATAATACACAATTACACATACTCTGAAATAATGCTCACTACTTATGTATAATTATCTACAATTCCGAGCACATAAGACTCATCTCAACCATAATTTACATAAAAAAATCTTATCTATTCTTTATTTTGTTATTGTTTATTTGTTCCTTAAGTCTCAAGGCTCTGTCAGAGATCATTAAATAAATGTGTGGCAACGTTCTGATATCGAACGTCCTTGCCCATGAACTGGACACAACGATGATATATCGGAACAACACAATAACTCCTTGATAACGGGTTGACAACCTCTCGTATCACGTACGGAAGGACATTGTGAAGTAATGAACGTAGTTTATGAGGACTTTTGTTTCCCGAAGGAGTAAATAAGGAATATCGTAGATAAGTAAAGCTTGTTCCTTTGAATCAATCATTATGATCCTCATCTATCATTATCATATCAGCTAAGAGACGTCCACTGCTGAACATAGGCCTCCCCAAATGACTTCCTGATAAGCTGGTTGGAAGCATCAGGAATCAGGTCGTCTGTCCACCTTGTGGCTGGACGTCTTACGCTGATCCTCACCAGCTTGTTATTGTATCATTGCCGAGAAAATCCGTTTATCACGGCTTCTAACTAAATTTTTGCAATAATAAAATACGTTCATTGCTGAACATAAGTATCCCTATTTAGACGCAGCGTGGGCAGACCTCCCACTAGGTGGACCGACGACATCGTCAGAGTGGCGGGGAGCCAGTGGATGCAGGTGGCGACTTGTCGTTCTACGTGGAGGACCAAGGGGAGGCCTTTGTTCAGCAGTGGACGTCTCTCGGCTGATGATGATGATGATGATGATGATGATGATTTAGAGAGGGTTCACTATAATTTTTACGTATGGCAGGTTACGGTTAAGTTACAAGTAGGATATCGTAAGAAAATAAAAACAGCTACTGCAGTTATAAAGTACTATAACTGCAGTGGCTGTAGATCCTGGCTTACAGGAGTTGCACTGGTTTAGGTAGTCAAACTGAATTAGTCCCAATAAACAGTGTAATTATAAATGAAACAGTTAAATAGTAACAGCTAAAGTAGAGCTTTACCAGTTAAATATTGAAACAAAGTTTGCATGCCTAAACTTTAAAACAGGTCACATCGCGTGACATATAAAAATTATCGTCGTCGAACAATGCACAGATTAAACAAACTTTGCGAATCCGTTACAACACGACAATGTTACTAAAATAATATTAGGTAGGTACAGTTTTGTAAATAAAGGTAACTTTAGGTTGTTGCACAAAAAGGTATTAGAGTGTTATTCATATGTTTATTTGCTTTGAATTATTTAGAGACAGCAGCACTTGTCAGTTGCCGTTTGTCATAATCCTTAAATCTTTTTTTTAGCGCCGGTTTTACCATCTCTATATAAGTACCTGATAAACATATGTGACAAATAGATCATACAAATTGCGTCCTTAATTTAAATTTACCAGGGACATAGCGGCTACCCAGACTTTAGACTATTTTTTAACTTTAAGTATATGTTCCTTTTTATAGTGTGTTTAGGCAGCGATTCATAACAGCAATCGGAAAAAATAACTGACACACTTACAGAATAAGTATGTAAATTGCTTGAGAAGCAAAATATACCTTGTAAGTACATTTTTATTATCTACCATAACACAATTTTACCGTCGCATGAACATTACATGTCTCCTTGAGTAGCCATAATCAAATAAATCAATACTTTTTCATCAAAGGAGTCTGTATTTCGTGTCTATTCCATTTAACACTCAAGTTGTAAAAAGGAAAAGAAATAAACTCGAATTCGTCAGACTTTACAAACATTACGTAAACCGAACATCGATCCCGCGACCTTTGGGTAGACAGCTCGGAATATTTTATTAGCGACGAGAAAACGGACTCGTAAGGATTAGTCATAAACCGTCTGAACCCAACTTAGGTATCTTAAAAATTAATCTAATTTAAATAGAAATAAGAATTGAAGTCGAATGATTTATTGAATTGAAAAAAACAGTACGATAACTGTCTTACAAAGATTTGTATTATTTTTTAAAACATTCTGTTTCAGTAAAGGAAAATGTACAAACTTGAAGCAATAAGGATAAAAAGGAAATGCCATAATGTAATTATATACTGTGACACAAAAAAATATATCGTCACGCCTTTATCCCCGAAGGGGTAGGCAGAGGTGCACATTATGGTAAATGGTAACAAAAAAAACAATAGTGAATTATCAAGGACTCTTCATGACAATAACAAAGGATATGAAAGAATGTCTATGAAAACATACATTTTTAACTTAACGTGGATCGTTTAGACTCCTATCCCTTTTTTGAGGAGAAAAAAACATCCTATGTCTTCTCCCGTACTGGGTAAGGCGAGAGTGTCACACTCTTACTGAAAAAAAAAAACAGCCTGTTCCTACTCTTGCTTTGAGCCGTAACCCCAGTAACTCCTAAGGTTGTCCGCAGCCCCGGATCGGGACACACCTATCTATCTCTATAATAAAAGAGCTAACATGCAGACAAGTAAAATTATTAGATAATTATGAGATTGCGTGCAAATGTTTTGTCGTCACCCAAACTATGAACCTTTTTGACTTGACTTGACTTTGATATCAAAATTCAAAACTATTTAGTCCGTCAGGTAATGAAAAATATTATACACGTAATTTTTTATTTTGTCGTATAAGAAAATAATATTTATATCAAACGAATCAAAGTTTAAGATAGGGAACTAAATACGTCATTACATAAACCCTTTTCTAGATCCATATGGAGAGCAACGAGTTTACTTTAAAGCAGAATTAAATTAAAACGAAAAATACGGTTCATCTTCAAAATAAATCAATATACTTTACTCGTTCTAGCTTACAAGACTATCCCTCTTTAGCACTAGGACACAAATCGATAATACCTACGTAGAACCAAGTCTATTTTAGTACTGAACACTAAAAGCCTAAATATTTAGTAGGTTTTTAATAAGAATGAACGAACGAACTTATTGGATTTTGTAATACGGAGTAAATATTTTTCCAAGGTAACGGTGTAGACGGGCGGATACTGGCTTCATTTGACCGTTTACTTCGCGAACCAAACTTTAAAACGTAATATAAAATTAACTTTATATTACCGAAAGATGATGAGTATCTGAGAAATTTCGAAAACTTAAAACCTTCAATAAACCTTTGCCAAATACCGCTTGCTTGACAGTCGGACGCTCAACTGCTTGATCAACGTCAAAAATATTGAGAGTTTTAGAACAACTATTAATTTCTTTATACACGTAGTAAACTGATAAAACTATATGTGTGAGTGAGCTTACATTAAGTATATTTAACACAAAATTCACAAAACCTTTTTCTTAATCTTCACAGACCAATCGATGATGATGAGCCACATCGTGCAGCTGTGTCCTGCCAAGCACACTGCTTGCACCAAACTAGCCTAGCTCGCTGCCGATACAATGTATGGTATACAATGTATCCGGTGTTTTGGCAACTCGATTCAACAATCCATTGCACATCACTACACAATAATACCAATACTACATGGTTACATAGTATAGTATCAATGTTTTTTGTGTACTACAATCAGTAGCAACAATTATTTATTATGCTTACGGCACGCTTTATGGTAAGCAGTTTACATTACCCACATTAAAAGCCTATAAGTGGCCACTACTGACTAAAGTCCCTTCTCACATGGAGAAGGTTTGAGCATTAATCACCACGCTTGCTCAAAGCGGGTTGACGATTTCAAACTTATAATAAAAAATAATAAGCTCAGGCTTCCTCACGATGTTTTCCTTCACCGTTTGTCAGTGGTGTGTAAATAATCTTAGAAAGTTTATGTAACTCGGAAAGTCACAACCTAACCGACCGACCCAAGTCGCACCCTAATGCATGAGAAGCAGGCATCTTAAACCTCCGGGCCACCACGACATTTACTGTAGCTTAAATTACACCTGCATTACCATAGGCCACAGTCGTATGATCAGGGCAGCATAGAATTGGTCAGTGCCAATTCTTATGCTTCACGGGGGTGTTATAAGTCTAACTAGGGATCATTTCAACTAAAAAAAAAATCGATGTTTGAGAGGAGGATCCGCTTGTCGTTATGATGGGGTATAAATCTAGCTTACCTAAGTTCCGGAGCTGCGGACTACCTAATAGTTTTACCGGGGCTCTGGCTCGAAAAGCAGGAGTAGGAACGGGGTGTTTTTTAGTCAGTAAGAGTCTGACACTCCATCTCGTCTCGCCCAAGGCGGGAGAAGGGGTACTACGTGGTAAGATTGAGAAATGTAAATGTTATCTACATATTATTACGTAAGTAAATTAAGTACTTTTGCGGTGCCCAAAAGGGCCCATAGTTGGCACCTATTATATTAAGACCAAACTACACTATGGATGCATTAAAGTGATTTGATGTACAATATTAAGATACCAATGCATAGGTACACTACTCGACTCCGAAACCTAAACTCTGAACTTCATTGCTCGACAATCGTAAGCGATCACTCGTAATTAACCACAATAACTAGTAAAAATTCTACTAATTTTCCTCCAAAAACACCGACAAGTACAAGTTACTATTCGTCTGATACGGTTACATTGTTTACAAAACAGTCGTTTAGAAATGTATGGAACGCAAAATATGTTCATTTGGTTTAATTATTCGGTTGATTTCGGCTGCGTGTTTCAGATGCCTGCATAGTTAGGCTGACGGAATCTGGCCAATCAGGGCACGGAGGTACATACCCATATTAGATTCGCGTTTGAACGCGAATAGAGACCTAAACATATTATGTTTTTATTTGAGTAACGGCATTTAGGTCAGCTTGTATATCAATTAAAATAGATCATGTTGTGCTGTAGCTACTGATATTGTATACTTTGTGAAGTAATTAATGATTCTTGTTTTCTGAGCAAAGCAAAAACTATCATAATACGCGTAGGTATCTAAATGTAATTAATTTTATAGCAAAAATATTTTATACTCCATTAAGAAAACCTTAATTAATTGGTTCGCTAACTCATAACAAAGACGGTAAAAAATATTTTAAATGATAAAGAATATAAATGAACCAATTGTGTGGAACTGTGAGAGAGCCATGCTGCGGCACGAATGGGCCGGCTCGACTGGAGTGATACCACGGCCTCATAGAAAACCGACGTGAAACAACGCCTGCTATGTGTTTCGTTGTGCGATTGAGGTTACCGGAGGCCCAATTACCCCCCTTCCCAATCCCCAAAAATCCCTAACACCCAAAAGGCCGGCAACGTACTTATAACGCCTCTGCTGTTTCAAGTGACCATGGGCGATGGCGATTCCTTACCATCAGGTGATCCGTCTATTCGTTTACCAGCTTATTCCATAAAAAATACAATAATAATAATTACCTTTGTTTTGCTTTCCGTGGAGGCGTTGGTCGTGTGTCGGACCAAACTGCTGGTGACCGTCTTGCCCTCCAACTGCTGTTTAGCCATCTCCACTTCTTTCTTCTTCAGCTCAAACACTACTTGGAATAAGTCTCTCATTGCTATTACTACCTGTAATGGAAATTGTTTGAAATGTTGAGGCTTGTCGGTCTAATATAGACCTATACATAATCGAAAATCGACATCGATGTCAAAAGAAAATTAAAATCTCGAAATACTACGTAAGTACGTAACATTGCAACCAGTTAATCTGATAGATTTTCACACAATTACAAGTTTAATTCCTTTTACTACATTTGTATTAATTGCTTAATGCGATTAGTTTCAATTTTATTACAATCCTGATTGAGCTCCTAACCTAATGTTTAATTTATGATAGGTATTTATCGGTTCCATTGTGATGTAAACCTCATATTTCTTCCTCCTAAGCATTTGAGTTAAATGAAGAGATTGGTCGCCAATACAAAACCTATTTTAACTTTTAAACAACACTTGTCCCAACGGATGAACACGAAAACTATAGTAAATTAGTACCGAAAAAGCGAGAACTATTTTTTTTTTAGAGAAAGCCTATATGGAAACCCTGCTGGTGGATTGTATGCTGAAGCTGGAACTCTTTAACTATAAAGAGTACCTACTATAAGAGTAGGTCTGGAGATATTCCAGAATTGATTACATATGACGTCGTTTTATCTTGCTCGACTCGACTTAGCGCAATGATTGCAGTAATGATGTAGATGAGCATACATGTCACCTGATCCTGATGGCGATCAGCGATCAGTGCCCACGCGTAAAGTCAGAAGAGATCCAGATACGTATTCAGCCTTTTAAAAATTAAATGGAGGACGTCCTTTTCTTAAAGATATAGAATAAAGGTCATGTTACTTACTTGACTAGCAGCTTTATCAGTCTTGATGCCGAAGAACCGATGGCCAGTGTCTGGAGAACCGAATATGTAGCCAAACGCCCTGGAGTCCGTCATGTCTTGCGCGATAAACGATATCTTGTGGACCGGATGGTGATACAAGGAATCCTGATAATAATAAAAAGGATTGTGATATACGTAAAAGATAATTGAAAAGTTTTCCAGAGTGTTGACGAGAAGGGAGATTTTTGGGTCAAGGTCAAGGTCAGACGGTTATTGATAAAATTTGAACAAAGGGCTATAACACAGAGTGTGTTATTTTATCTATTGACAGCCCAACTGTTCTGTCTCAGTCAAACCACAATCTGCCGAAGAAAAGTAGTCTTTCTTAACTAGAAGACATATACATATATTATCAATCGTAGTTTAAGCAGTTCAGGTTTACATACGACAAAGTTGAAAGTTATTTGGACCCGAATTTTCAAGCTGCCTTCCGGTGAGCGTCCCCAAACGGATGTGTTATGTCAAACCCCCCTAAAAAGGCGAGGTTTTTAATCAGCTGTGAAAATGTCTATTGGAGTATTTTGATATATGATAGATTAGGATCGAGCTGACGTCTTTATTACGTTCCCATATTCATCATCATCAAGTCTAATTCCCTCACAGCTAACGGCGAACAGATGTTATTTATTTTATTAGGAACACAGATGAGTCCTATTTTGTATCCTCATGACCTAATCCCATAATAGTTTCAGCGCCACACGTGTTTCAGTCATATACCCCCTACATTGACAACCATAAGCTGTAGGACCTTATCTAGTAATGATAAGGGTCATTTTTGCAGTTTAAAATTGTTACTGCCAAAGCGGTTGTATTAACTAATGATCGGAGTACGGACGCAGATAGCTGTTATGAATGATTACGTCCGCGCCAATGATACCTGATGTGATGATATTGACACAAACAATAATAGACATTCGGTAGTGTACAAATAAGACCGGAAATAGCAGAGGCATATCTCCTATTCAAAAGCCTATTTTTAAATACTCAAAACAAAACTGTCCTATTCTGTTTGATTCTGGAGTGTTTATTATAAATGGTTTTTCGAGATTTTAATAGCAATAGCATTACGTATTTTGTTTGTATCGTGTCATCGGTTTTGACTTCCTGCAAGCTGTCATTAGATTCGTGCAGACAGCTATTATAATTAGGCACCTAACAGGAGACAAGTTTCGGCATATAACACCATTATTTACTACTTATGTGCTGTAACAAATGACCTGAATTTAAAACCTCTTTTTATTGAGGAGGAAAAATCATCCGATGACTTCTCCCACCTTGGGTGAAGCGGAAGGGAGTGTCAGACTCTTACTGACTAAAAACCACCCCGTTCCTTCTCCTGCTTTGAGCCGGAGCCCCGGTAACCTATTACGTTGTCCGTAGCTCCGGATAATTAAAAACCTCTTTGAATTTCAATTAGTCACAGACTAGTAAGATTTCGTCCTTAATTTCTAATTTTGGCTATATGTGGGTGTATTGTATACTTCCTCCTACGGCTTTGGAAAACGTAGGCGTCGTGGAGGCAGGCATGTTTATACATATGATCCAATCACTTCAAATCAAATAATTTGAATACGTGGGCGTCAGGGATCTTAGAGAAATGAAGTGCCTAAACTGTTTCGATTAATCAATAGTCATTTGGAGTGGGTACTAATAAATTCCATGCTCAATATAGATATCTAAAGATAAGGTCAATTTTTCAACTCAGCTACTATTTCAAAATTCTTTTAAAGACATTATTTATAAAATCTTGGGTTTGTGCTGACTAATTAAAATGTTTAAGTTTCACGATTTCCGAGACGTTTCAATAGAGAAGTCAGCCATTCTTATCAGATTCAATTGTGGTAACAGAATCACCAGTAATGTTCGTTTAAACTACATTTGCCTATATAAAACTTCATACGTACCCCAGTTTTATCATCCCGTAGCCTCAATCCGTCTATGGCTACATGAACCTGTATCCTCTGCTTATGTTCTCCAGCCGCTCGGATGGCCATCTTCAGGTCGGCCAGCGCTTCCTGACACATCCTGTCTCCCCGGGCCTCGGGTACTTCTAGCACGCCGATTAGCTTCGCGCGAAATGATACGCCCTCGCCTAAGAACCGGCCCGGCTCGTTCTTGTCTGTTAAATCCATATTATAATTGTGTTAGTCATCTTATCGTATCATATTTTATTTTAACCTGGGACTTCGTTAAAGAATATCTTCCTTACATCAACCGGCTGACTGTAGCCTACATTTTACGTACGAATTTCGACTTACGTAAAGACCTGATATATTTTTAGGTTAACCGGCAGATTCTTCATCATGTTAAGTGTAAGGACCATAAATATAAGCTACATTGCTTACCACAAGGATCCAAAAGGACACTACACACAGACCGACGATATCTTACATCGGCCAATGACTTGAACTTTAATGCCAATGTCGTTCAACAGCATTGTTTTCAGATTTAATCAGGACTTCACATAAATTACTTCGACAGTCAGTATAATCAGTACGATTAACCATAGAGGTCGCAGGAATACAGGCATCGTAAGTAAACAATCCCAGTTACAAACTAAGCAAGTCAACGAGCTATCTAAATATAACAAAGCACATTAGTATAGCACAAGTGCACACACTTAGCAGTAGTTTGCATATCACCTTTGTTAAGCAGATATCTTGCTTCAATCTTTTTCAATGTCATGTTTTTATTATTACACTATTCTCCAAAGAGCACAGACGCGACTGAAGTTCAGCGCAAAATAAAAGTGAGCACGAGTGTCCTATTTTGGCCCCTGTTTACGGTGCATCATTCCCAGTTAATTGAATATCCTGTTTTTAAATTTAGATCCATGATTGTCGCGTACTGGTGGTACCTGGTGGATGTGACCTCTTTGGACTGAAGATACAGTGTGATATGTTTTTATTATTAATGCTCTTTCAAAAGAGTGAGGAAACAGAAATACTTCAAGAATGTTGTATGCAAACTGCGCAATCATTGCATACGTACACACACAAAGTAGATAGTATGTTATTTACGAAAGAGCATGCTTTGTTATTGAGGTAAGGTGTTAGTCTAGTCGCGGAATTTGATGTTACATTTTTGGATATCTATTTGCGGAATGTTACCAACGATGACAGCCAATGTGTTTGTTTCAAATCGTTTCACCCAAATACAGGCGGTGGTTACATGCGATAACATTGCAGGTTTAGTAGCTAATGTAGAGCCCAGATAAAGTTAGTATACCCTACTTAATTTTGATCCTTCTTTGATAAACTCGTATAAATATACTAAATAGCGTTACGACCTGATAATTATATAAAATACGGACAGTAAATATCAGCAGGCCGCACAAAAATGTGCTCCAAATAGTTGGACATTACAAATTAGACGTATCCCACACAAACAGTACACAGAGTGATCAGTCCATTTTAAATTGATACATAACATACTTCAGCGGATATTTTTTAACGAATACAGCAGCGGCATTAATTAAACATAATAAACGAAGCACACAACAGGAATATAAAGGAGTAACTAGAAGCGATGACACTGATACGAGTAGATACACATACACAAGCATGATTGTCGTGTGTAAGGACAGATGTACTCACCGAACTGCCGCAAGAGATGCTGGAAATGACACACCTGCATAATTTCCCGTACAAACCGACAAATAGCAAGTTATGGAGTTAGTCCCCCCGACGCACCGCCGCTCCACATCCGCCACGGGCCCACAACACACCCTCTGTCCAAAACACCACGGGGGTCACTAATTATGATACGGACTAGCACGCGACTCTGTACCACTGTGCTGAGCCCTCGAACAGTTAGTAGGGTGAGAGGAACGTAGCCGATCCATGCAGGTTACAACATAAACCGCAAAATATAATAAAGCTAAGATATGCGAATAACGTGTTCGGGAACATTTAGCGCTATCTAATAACACCGCATTACCGTAATATCAAAAGTATATAAAAACATGGTGATCGTGAAGCTGCTCGATCTAAACGTTACGGACTCACATTTGCAAGGGCTGGTTTTCTTACGAAGGGTTTGCATTGGAAAGTCAGTCGGTAACTTGTGATTGAACATCGGAAACTTTTATATCTTCACTGAAATACAAATACACTATTGGATCACAGTCCACACACCGTCGCGCGACTACATTATGGCCACTGTTCATATGAAAATGCAACATCCATGTTTCACTCAGAGATTTATTGATTTTTACGTAGACGTTCGTATTACGCGAGGATGGCTTAGGTCGCAGCCGCGGGCCCGCTCACATCATGGACTAGTACGGCAGCAGACGAATTAGGCAGGAATAGTAGATATTTGGCGAATTTTAACATTAGTGTATAATTGGGATGGCAATGGAGGGTCGCAGCGGTGGGCACCACATGGGCGCTCTCCGGCGGCGGCGCGCGCAGGCCCCGCGCTCCCCTCGCGTCGCGCCGCCACACGCGCGCAACCACCCCTGATCAATATTCGCTCCCGATCTCTACTTCGTACAACTTTTATGGTTCCCTTCAATGAGACTGCACACTATGCCATGTCGGGACTTGTTAATATTAATGCCACTTTACGACTTTCGGTACTTTTAACAGCACAATTAAATTATTTAAAGGGTTTGTCTCTCAATTCATTTAGTAATTTTGTAACCACATGAATGTAGGTACCTAATTAAATACATACTGAGTACTGTTTCAAATGTATTATCAGTATTTCAAGATAAAATGAGAAATAATCCCTGGGCTGGTGTCAACTTGTTCAGATAAGATAAAGTAAGAGTTGAAAGGATATGGGGTAGCAAACATTTATGTAATGTGTGGACAATACTAAACCACAAATTGTTATCATCACTACAAATAAAAAAGATAAATTGGTGGTACATGTGTCTGTCTATATAGTTTCAAAGAATGTATTTTTCATGAATAATATGTAGGCAGTTTGTTTATTTGACTTAACTGAAACTGTATCATAAAATTTTTAAATACAAGACATTTTATTCTATGGTTTAGATTTATTTTATAATGAAAAATATTTTTCTCATTCATACTTTGTATCATCAAATTATTTTAAATTCCAATTTCAAGGTTATTAATAATATGAAAAGTGAAGAAGCACCTACAGTAATTAACTAGTTTTCTTAATCCAAGTAAAATATTTACCCGTGTGTATAATTTTAATTATGATATAATTTTTTTATATTACAATAACCACTAATAAATACAGGTGTTAAAAGAAAGTGGTAATATTGTATATTATTTAGTTTAGTAATTTAGTATTAATATTAATTAATTAGCTTTTTAGTAAAGAAACAAAGTTAAAAATTGTTTATCAGTTTCTTGACTTAATTTTCCTGTTGACTCTATTATTTAGTAGACTATAAGATTATTGTTAAAGCATATGAATTAAATAATTGTTTTGTACTCTGTTTTATGACAAAATGAAGAGATTTCTCACATGTTTAGATAGCATTTTTAGTATTATTTCTTTCTAACTGTTTATAAACATTTAAATTATATGTATTGTATGTGTTATAAGAACATTGTTGGAATATTATAAAGGTCTTTATAATGAATGCTCATAGATGTTATAAATTGTTGACAACTATTTCAATCACCGCTTCATTGGTAGGTATTGATTAGCCTAAGGACTTTGTACCTTTAATAAAATAACTACAAAGTAGGTATAATCATGATAGAAAATATTCTGAAGATGAGCATCAAAATCGCAACAAAAGTGAGTAAATGGGCAAGAATGTACTACTATAATACGACTCGGTTAAGTTATTCGTAAACCGGAATAACCGGAAATATATATTTTCATAAAACATATAGTTATTTACAATACAGAGTCGGCGTTCTTGAGTAGCAAGGCCGTTCTTTAATCCACATTTTTTTACTACTCAAATACATCGTCAGAATTTATTTAACCGCAAATATATGAAAGAAAGTTACCTTTATTAACAGCCATGATTTAAATAAAAAATCTTCGAGTACTAGTCATCATCACCGGCTTCTTTTTGTAAAGGATTTTTGATCACAACAAACTTCCAAGATATTCAGCGATGTAACTTATTTACGTAAAGTACGTGTGATTGGAATAATATAGAATTTTAAAATTCTTGTTTCTTTGTGTTATAGATAACCGTTGAAATAGCGTAGGAAGCGAACATGAATCCAACTTGAATCGCTTTTCGCATCGAGATTCAAGATCAAGCAAGCGAGCCTTCGTCTCGATTTGACAGTTGACGTGACAGCAACTTAACGGGTTTTAAGTAGTAAAAAATAAATTTTCTACCAAAATTTCATTATTATCTATTAGTTGTTTTTTAAATTTTGTGTTATATTTTACAACGAAATCTTTTTCCTGAATAAAGACAATAAAAGAATACTTAAATAAAATATAAATTTCCTAAATTGACATTCATATCAACATGTCTGATTTATGAATTATGCCACAAAAACTACTATTTTGGGTGGTATTTCAATATCAGGTATTATTTTAAACTTGCTGTCACTGTCCAAGTTCAACGCTCCATATTTAGATAAAGATAGAGCATATGAATTTACGAAAAGTGTGAGCGAGATACAAAGAAAAATAAAAATATGTCAACTTCTAATCAATCCAGCTGATTGCAAAAATATTGCAATAAACTTAAAGTCCACTTTTGTTTGTTTTATTAACTTTTTTCGTGTGAATATTGTGTAAACAATGGCATTAATTTACAAAGCCTGTGATTGCTACTTGATTGATCATAGAGATTTTATCACGAACGTGTACAAAAGAACAGTAGTAAACGAAAATGAAACAGTTTCATTTAGTTTATTATCAAAATTGTTCTCTATTTTAAATATAGCCCACAAACAGAGCAGGAAAAGACAGCGTAATTCTGATAATTTGCACGAAGAGGTAAGTTTAAGTAGGTGATGAGAACGATCCTTCTTTAAACATAAATAAATAAATTACTGACTATTGGAATTAATATATTCTAAGAAAGATAGGTAGACATATCAATGAATGCCCCATAAAAACAGATTTATATTTGGTTCAACAATGCAACAATATCTAATTTTATTAATATTGCACTTCAAAATGTTTCAGACAATGAAAGTTAAAGCAGCCTATGAGAGATTCTTGCAAGAAATACCAGCAGATATAAAAGACAGTTTAGTGAGTAAATACAAATTACTAGAGACATCAGCAGTAAGGGATCTGTCTAAAGAACTATTTGAAAGCACAATCTTTGACTTCATGGGCATGAAAGGTGGGAATAATGCTGAAACATCACTGAAATGTAGAATAAAGGAGCATAACTTTTTAATACCACCTAACTCCAGGTATTGTTACAGATGAATAGTATGAACTTTTATAAAGTATTTTTATATTTTAGAACATGTAATGTTATGGTGACATGGAGGTATTTTTTTTTTTAATGGAGGTTTAGGACTCCCTTTATTCATCCATGAGGGTGCCGGTTTAAAACCCACCAATGGCAAGTGACAATGTAACTTCTTCTTCTTCTTTATGTTTTACTTTGCTAACTACTTATTTCTTTACAGGTTCTACTGTGGATGTGTAAAAGAACAGTGTCTGAAATTAGATGGCAATAAGTTTGACATAGTGGTAGCTGATCCTCCATGGTGGAACAAATACATAAGGAGGCTCAAGAATGCTAATAAGAAATTAAGGTAGAAACTGATATTATGGGTATAACCATCTGACAATGCCGCCTCACAATTCAATCACAAACATCTAAGCCATTCTGTCTGGTATCAAATCCAAAGCACTATTCTTATTGGTTGGTTTATCTGAGCCGGCCAATCAGAATAGCCGAACGTGCTCTCGTTTCAACTACTTTAAACGTAAAGCAAACTCGTACTAAGGTTATGGAGTGGTTATCATTAATATGCAATTCACATTCATCTCATTAATTATAATAAAATTCTTATATGTTTTCTTCCAGCTACTCAATGATGTATAACGAAGACATAGCAGCAATACCATTACAGAACCTCCTTGCTGAGAACTGTCTAGTCGCAGTATGGTGTACAAATGCACCTAGCAATGTTGCCGCAGTAAAAAATATAATATTCCCAAAATGGGGAGTGGAATATGTGGGAACTTGGTACTGGATGAAGGTTACAGTGGATGTGCAGCCACTGTGCAGTTTTGCTTCTGGTTGTGAGAAGCAGCCTTATGAGAGGATTATATTGGGAAAAATTGGGGAAGTTAATGATATACCAGATGGTCAGGTGGTGGTCAGTGTGCCCAGTGCCTTGCATTCACAGAAACCACCTTTGCTAGGTAAAATGAGTTATATTTTCAGATTGTAAAAGATTTTCCAATTCTTAGTTACTTGAGAGAAATATTACTTACTTACGACTTTACTTTTCTCTAGTTATGTGTCCAGTCCCTTATACTGGGGGGTGAGTGTGCCATACATCTAGAACAATTTCAGCCGTGCTATACTGAATAAGACTTGAATTGCTTGTTGCGGGAGTTGAGTCCGAGATCTCTTGCTCCGTAATCGTACTTGCTACGACTCATGCAACGAGGCAGTAACATTAATACATTGTAAAATTTCCTGTTTCAGATATTTTATCGCCACTGGTGAAGACAGAAAGCCCTCAAACCTTAGAACTGTTCGCGAGGTACCTCCTACCGAATACCACCAGTGTGGGGTACGAACCGTTAAAGTGGCAACACGAATCCTTATATGAAGAAGTTACGTGAAGTTTACAAATAAAATAGAAGGTTAAAGGTACACTCCTGTTTTTATTTTCGTCTTAAATATTTCTACCTGATAACCTGCTCAGTACCTACAAGTCCTTGTAGTGATTACCTTGTAAGGTTTTGAAGTTTGTTTTTGATATCAAATATCGAAAAACTATGTCTAAATAAATCTATTGACGAACAATAAACTACATCGTCACATTTTGCCGATGGACTAATCAGTCTAAAACCTTCCTCCCGAACCCACTTGTAACCCTTCAGGTATTGGTCCTAGGCGACGGTGATTAAAATTACCATTAATCAGGTGATCCGTCTGCTTCTTTGCTCCCCAATTCCATAAAAACTGAAATAAACTCTTTCGAGTAGTATCTGTATACCAAATAAAACAACGTGTAATAAATAGTAGGCAGTCACTTATTTAATAATGAACTATAAATAATTATATGGATCGCCCAGCAATCCACGTTAGCTGTTTCCGTTCGCGTTCACAATGACGCTCGTCTTCTTGCTTTTCTTGGGATATCCGTCCGGGTTCATGGTCTGCCATCTCCAGAAATCAGTGCCTGTAGACAAATACAGTACTGAGTTATTAAAATATTACGCAACATTACATCATTTGTGTTATTCTAAGCACAACTAAAAGCTGAACCTATTGAGAACATTTAAAATCTTATTCACTGTAGCGGTTACAAAGATCGACCCTTACTTCATTAAAAATTGAGCTCACAAACACATGACCAAGAAGACTATGAACCTATGTTTTTTCTACTATTGGTCCAAATGGTCTACTTACACATCTCTTCAATGCTCAGTTTAGTGGACCATCCCAACTCTTGCTTGGCGAGGCTAGCGTCCGCCCACATGGCGGTGATATCCCCCAGTCTTCTGGCTACGTACTTCAAAGGGATCTTAGTGTTCGTTACTCGCTCAAATACGTCCACCAGCTCTTTAACTGAAACTCCTCTGCCGGTACCCAGGTTGTAGACCTAGAAATGAAAGGTGGTTATTGTTTGTTATGGTTATTTAAGTGATTTGATCGGAAGTTTTCTAATAGGCTGTAGAGTTTTGAGGAGTTTGATTATGTTTATGTATATTAATTACCTTTAGTTTCACGTGGGTGCTGCTCAGCAAGTTAAGTGCTGCGACGTGACCACTCGCTAAATCCATGACATGAATGTAGTCTCGGATACCTGTAATCATATCAAGTAATTATATTCTTCTGATTTTCACTGAATACATTGAAATAACTATACTTCAAGTTCTTAGAAAAAGGTAGAAACCAAAATTAAATACTTAATTACAAAATCAACCTACCAGTGCCATCAGGTGTATTATAATCACTGCCGAAGACAGTAAGCACAGGTTTTTTGCCGAGCGCCACTTGGGCCATGAACGGCATGAGGTTAGTGAACTCCTTGGTAGGATCTTCACCGATCAGACCTGACGGATGCGCGCCCACCGGGTTGAAGTACCGAAGGCATATTATATTCCATTTCTAAAGAAAAGAGAAAGTAAACAAGCGTGTATTAAAAACAAGAGTGCAAAGTAATTTATATGTTAATTAAGTTTTTTAAGTATTACGCAAGCTGCTGAATTTCAATTAAATTCGGCCTATGTAAAGATGTCAGTAATGTCTTTTCTTTTAAACAACAAGTCCGCTAATGCATTGTTTTTTTTAAACAAAATGAATTAATTAGGAAACGGTAGTTCTACATCCTGGTGGTCACACCTCTAACTCAATACCTATTATAAAAAAATATTTTAATCCCATCACATTAAAATAATCACACAAAACTAAAAATATCGTTCAATATTACGTAATACTGGACAGAGGTGCAATCAATAAGATGGACAGATTGATTATGGAATGCATTTAAATGTCGAATTAAAAAATAAGTTTAAAAATAAATTCGATTGACACGGATGACAGATACGATTATGGCGGCAATATGGCGTCCTTCAACCTTGGCATTCGTAGCAGTGGGCCAATAGGATGAATAGGACCGGTATTGTGACACGAGACCAGTCTTACCTTTTAGAAAGCGCACTAATTGACCAGTTAGCTTTACTAGAATATATGTATTTCCGTCTAGCGTAAAGGTGAGAGCACTGGCGATATTATAAAGTATTATTCTATTTTGTATTGTACGTTTTTTTTTTCAACAATTAGGTATAAATTTAAGAAGTCAAGTAAATGAAGCGAAAAATTAACAGGATATTTGATATGTGATCATTTGTGGATCTGTTCCTGATGGCCAGGGTATTTTTTTTAAAAGATTATTGATGATGTCAAGGAACTTGTCTATAGAGCCAGACGGGCTATACTCGTTCACACCGATAAACCAAAAATATACAAATCGCTACTATGACATCGTCGCATCGATTGTATAACATTACATTATGCCTCGGATAAAAAATGACATAATTTATGAATGTCTCAGTCAAAAGGATATTTACCTCATCAGCAGCGCTTAGATCCTTGAGCATTTCCTCAATGAAGTATTTGGTCCTTCCGTACACATTGGTGATGCTACCAGTGGGGTGACTCTCAGTGATTGGCAGGTACTCCGGCTCTCCGTACACAGTGCACGATGAGGAAAATACCATCTGATAGCAGTTGTGTGATCTCATTATCTGGAAATTGAAATTGGAAGCGTTAATTTTCTCCTTTAGAGTCCCTATGTTCTATTTTGACTGCACGGTTGGTGCGGTGGCTGGGCGACCGGCTGCCGTGCAAAGTGTGTCGATTCCCGCATGGAGCAATTCTTTGTGTGATCCACATTGTTGTTTCGGGTCTGGGTCATGTGTATGTGAACTTGTATGTTTGTAAACGCACCCACGATACAGGAGAAAATCCTAGTGTAGGGCAGCGTTTAAAAAAATCCTGCTTCAAATCTGTTTATTCTGAAGACTTTTTAGGACAAGATACCTATTATCTGCTAGGCCATGTACCAAGCTGGTTTGCAAACTTCGAAAGTTTACTTCATTGTACAATGCCTTGCACACCTGGACAACGGTTCATGTCGTAAAATGTAATGGGACTCTACGACTCTACTGGACTTGGCCAGTTTAAGTAGTATTCTGTGGTTTAAGTGCGAGCAAAGTGCAGTTACTTAGATATGTATAAGTAGTTCACGTAGTTGAGGATAAGACTCCGGAGTCAGTCTTAGTCAGATGTAGGCGATTGCCTGGTAGATAAGCAGGGTGTTCCCAAATTTATGGGTTAAATTGAAAGAGACGCTAAGTTAGGTTATTTTCAAAGAATTTCGTTGATGTTTGTGCAATTAACAGAAAGTTATAGCTTCAAAGCTCGTTTAGGTAATTTAACAATTGTTTCCTCTTTAATAGATCGAAATTGATAAGTTTAATAAGAAATCAATTGACTAGAAATATTTGTATTTGCCGATATCAATTAAAATATCCTGTGATAACGATTATGAGTAAGCCAACATTTCATTTAAAACCGATTTGCTGATATTGCTAAAATAAATTTACACAGATGCTAAATTGATTTGGCTATCAATTTAGGATCTAAAAGCGTATCAATTTCGAAATCTCGCAACTGTATTAACCGACACCTATCTAGCAAAAAATCATTAAACAATTACGTACCTATCTATTAATGACACCATATTCGTTTTTAGAAAGAATGAATATTTTACATATTTTTACATTTCCAATCTCACATCTTGCATCCATCTACCTACTAAGTCCGGAGCTGCGCACTACCTAGCGGGTTTTCCGGAGCTCCGGCTTAAAGCGTAGTAACGGGGTGGTCTTTAGTCAGTAAGAGTTTGACACTCCCTCTCGCCTCGCTCTAGGCGGGAGAAGTCATTGGATGATATTCCTCACTTAAAAACATCTTCATACTATGTGCTAGTTGCAGCAAGCACATCCCGATCAGTTTTTCATGTTTTGGGCCTTCGGCAAATAAATTTTGTTTAAATCTACGAGAAATCACTTATTTTGCATTTTAATCTTAACCAAATTTAGCGAACAGCAGGAGTCATCTTTTTGGTATGGAAACAACTCATCGGCAAACAACATTTTTTCCTAGGTCTTTCTGTAGTTTCTTTCTGTATTATTTTAATGTTAGTGAGACTCACCTCCAACAAGTTAAGCATTCCCAAAAGGTTGTTCTGGTAGTACAGTAGCGGTTGTTGCATGGATTCTCCAACAGCCTTCAGCGCCGCGAAGTGGATTACACAGTCTATGGGGTGCTGTAACCAAAATTGTCGCAATAATCTTGTCAGTCTATAGAACAAACACAAAATACGACTTTTGTTCAAAATATAGTGATTAGATACTAAGTACCTAGACAATATTTTCTGGAAATAATTTGAACTAGATGTACGTCATTAGTACAGAAGTTTACTTTAGGTGCAGTACTCTCAACGGATCTTGGCAGGTCTGAACTACGTGCAGAAGGCTGCGCAATAAGTCTTTTTAGAACCAAATGGTGAGGCGAGGTGCGGGGGCGGCCATCTAGGGTAGAGATTGACCATTTCTAAATACAATTGACCCTTTACACTTATTGCGCAGCCCTCTGCACGTAGTTCAGACCTGCCAAGATCCGTTGAGAGTACTGTTATGTAGGTAACTGAAGTTACCGCATGTTCATGTTTTGGTGCATAAGAGAAAGATGATTAAACATTCTGCATTCAAGATCTAAAACTAAACAGATCCAAGAAGTTTGTAGAGTTTAATTCCATATAAATCAACATGCTTACCTTGTCAAAAATATCATTGATCTGCGGTTTATCCAGCAAATCGGCTTTGTAGAAGTGAATCGTTTTGCCAGTGATCTGTTCTGCGCGTTGTAGGGCCGGGGACCCAGTGTCGTCTCCCACTGCATTGGCGAAGTTGTCTATAGCCACCACATCATGGCCGGCTTCCAGGAGATCCACCACACAATGGCTGCCGATGTATCCTGCGCCGCCAGTCACCAGTATCGTCTTGAATCGAGACATTTTTGCTGCTTTTGATGCTGTGGAAGAAAAAAAATGGTTAACTACTAAAAAAATATTAGATTTACCTATGAGTTTTAAAACGTGATGTTGGTATACTAGAAGGACTTTAATTTTTTTTAACCCTGAGGTTTTCTCTCATGATACCAAGTGTAGCTACGTGCTAATAGTTGCATGGTCAAACTGACATACTTATTCATTTAATGGCACGGAGTTTATATGTTTAATCTTTTACAGACATGGACAGGTGCAGATGCTAATTCAGTTTGCCTTGTCAAGAATTTGCTTGCTCGACTAGCGATGAATTATTTGATATATAGAAAATGAATGAATCAAAAATGCCGTTTAGAAGTTTATGTACTTAAATAATACGTTTCTCTTTGTGCTTCTGAGTTCTGCCTTTTGTCTTAAAACATAAAATATATGCAATATGCATCTGTAGGCCAGACTTCCTATTGCAAAAACTACCTATTATATTGATGTAAAACAATGAGCCATTAGCCATCTACAGCTTCGTTTCGTGATCCGTCATGGGCATCCTTAATTCGATCACGTCTCACTCCGATTCTCTACGTCCGATTGTTCAAATGTTTGTTAATTATTTAATCAATCATTTGTTAAGGTCAATCGATTATAATTGCGATTACACCGCTAAGATTCTGACCTCAAACATTTCCTATATTTACGAAAAGGCTGAAGAACGCTTGAGGTTTTTGTGGTAAGAATGTTTAAGTACCTGCTATGAGCGGATTTTTTTGGGATTTGCGCAAATATTTTTAGAATGAAATGACCTCTATACAACGTGTAACAAAAAGGGGGTATACATATCAAGTACACGGCGTCTAGATAACATAACAAACGATACAGTAAGGGTTTTTTAAACTCATTTTTTCATGGTACCAAGTTATGAATTTTTAAAATCGCGCCGCCGCGTGATTCAAAATTAGGTAGACAGTTACTAGGCGATCAGATTGACAGAAGAAATGTTTCGTAATACTCGTGAGTGAACCCTGTAGTGTTGTGACACGTTTGTATGATTTAAAATAAAGAACCATGCGATACCAAGTATTAGGTACAAACATTTTTTTTAAACGTATTTTAAGCTGAAACTTCGTGTAGAGACTCTATTCAACCTGTATTGTTCAGGGCTTCTTGATGTATATGGGTATTTTGTTTCACGTTGTATACTTTAGGACCTAGATTGGGTTCCCATAGCTCCGATAAAAACCTTCATCGTCTTTAGGATGTAGACATTGAGACATTGTCATATACTTAATTATAAACTTAATAGGTATGCAGTGCCAAAACTTTACATTTATTAGGTAGGTACTTGTCGCAGTTGCTGTTTCATCAAACCAAACTTTATCCTAAGACAAAACGTGGCCATGTTGTCGTCAACAAACAATTAACTCGGTGTTACTAAACAATCATCAAGGATTTGCTTGCACAATACAACCTAAGCGACACCTGACTGTACTTTGTTGCAATTTTAACTACAAGCTGTCATTGAAACTTGAAAGGACGAATAGCTATTAAATAGACACTTGAAGAGCAAGTCGTTTTGGGACGATTCTCGTGTAGAGATAGGGTTTTATTGGAGACGTAAAAAGACTATTAAATTGTCTTAGAAGACTATTAGTCTTAGTAGACTATTAATCTTAGAGGAATTATTGGTCTCTCTGTGCGCAGCAAGTGCCTACTGGAGTGTTGTCGGCTATTCGAAAATCAGAGGGCTTAGTGCGACTTTGTTTTACGGCCAACGAGCTCTAATTGGTTGTTTCATTCGTGCCGGCCAATCAGAGCGCCGAATGTTCTCTCGTTTCGTTTTTATTCAACGTAAATCAAACTCGTACTAAGGGTACTGTAACTAATTTTTCGGGAAACAAAACGAGTGATGTAGAGGTACCACTCGTTATGAAGTTATTCTAGATCCCACAAAAACATTTCATGTTAAATGTTGCCAAGACGAGACCATATAGCTCGCACTGTCAAAAAGTAATCAGATCCCGTGTAGAGCCAAGTTTCTAACCCTATACTTTTGAACTGGCGAGTCGGCCGCACGGACTTTTTGCTATTCGTCATATGGGCTTGAGCTTAAAAATCTATTCAATCTTCTAAACTCTTATGATAGAAAGATAAAATGAGCGACAAATTCACCTACTAAACTACTAAATTTATAAGAAAATTGGAAACGTAATCCTAATACTTTTTATCAATGAAAATTAAAACACTAGTATCTAAACCTTTACCTACTAAACTACTAACAATTAAATATTAGGCAAATGGTTTTTTTCTCCGCGATAGCAAACTTTTAAATCACCGAAATATTCCGAAAACTTTTCATTCAACGAGACAACCGTCAACGACGTCTGCCCTCGCGCGTCTGCCCGCGTTCGGGTGCCGCGCTCGCTGACGGGCCGATTATTTTTAGCTACTGCGCGGGGACGAGGGGGTCAGGCGGCGGGCGTTGGCGCATACTATACTTACGATGCTTATGTTCAAAAGTATAGGTTGATTAATAAACACTTACCGAAGTGAAGTGTAGTAATATTATTCATATCTAAGTACTTGGGTAGGATAATGTTTTGATTTGATGAAAAGTTTGTGTTCTATGTACTTGTGTATAATTTTCAGATCTCAAGCAGGAAATAGGGAATTAAGTTTCCCTATTTCAGATTTTTACCCCTCCGCGGCCGCATTCAGACCTCTAGCGTCAAAAGTTGCGGAAGTCTCGAACAAACTTTCACCCCCTAGTTTGAAGGGGTTGGGGGTAAAAGTTCCAAGTTTTAGGATTTTTTTGTTGTTTGGGTACTAATACTAGCTTACATACCAAATTTCAGTTTTCTAGGACTTCAGGAAGTACCTTAAGAATTTTGTTGATCATCAGTGAGTGAGTGACGAAATCGGGGTATTTTAGATATCAATAAAATCTAAAGTATAAGAGCTATGCAATTGAAACTTTAGTCTCTGACCTTTTTACTACAGGGTCGCCAGTGAAAAGGTCGTCGGCATCTACGTTCAGCCGGCTGAGCTAACTATAGGAGTCGACCTATTAACTTTACAAGTTATGAGGTAGCTAAAGAGGATCTCTTTTGTGCCTTTAGGCTTAAGTCATTCCGACTCCTGCATTAAATTCACCGAGGAGAAGTGAAACTATCGTTTTCTTTTTCTTCTCCTCTAATACGAAATAAATCAGAAAATATTATCTTTCGGGATCCATGACAGTCATCATGTACCTGGGACGCGCCAGACTTCAATGTTCTGGTGTTTTCATGGTTGTATCTACTAAGTATACTATACTACTGTAGATTCTGGCTTACCTACAGGAGTTGCAGTGGTATGGGAGATCATGGCGGGTTGTCCCATTAAAAAAATAGCCAAAGAGGATATCCGCGAAGGATTTTACAGATATCTGAGAATAATTACATCATATTATAATAAATCGTGATAAAATATTCAATGTGTGAGTAAATTGCTTTTATCGGAAACATTCGTGCGTTCACCGTTCAGCCAATTATCATAGTGATGAGTTAATAGGTACTTTATATCAATCAAACTTTTTAATTTATCTACAGAACCGTGTAAGTGGTATTTCTTAGAAGCCTTTCCGCGTTGACGTCATTGTAGTACATACTTTATATTTAAATACATAAAGTACTATTTACCTTGAAGGTTACATTTTCTACTTATGCCTATTCATAGAAAATTACTCTTAGAAGGTTCAATAGTTACCTTCTATGATGTCAGTTTCTTACATTGTCAACCTTTTTCTACAACTAACCGATCCATTCCATTCATATGATGACCTACAGATGCTTATGCCTATACCTATCCATTGAAATTGATGAGCTATTATATATGTACATAAGCATTATACGCTTACGGAACGGTAAAAGAAATATGTATTAGAATTATGTGTAGGTAGAAATAATACCAATTCATCGTCTACAAAGCGTTGTTTAAATCCAAGTTGTTATTTTTAAACTGTAGCAAAACACAAACTAAAAGTTACTTAATATCTCATAGCTAACTTTAAAACAAAAACAAAACATCCCATCGCATCTGTAAACGATTATAAAAATTCAAAAAAGGAAATTCCCAAGCCTTGAGTAGGTACCGGAGAACCGGAGTCCACAATAATTACTAGCCAGTATCCACGCATGATGCAAGGAGTTAAAGACTCCTTGGTTTCTTTACTCTTTTTACAACGTCCTGCCGCCATAATTGAGTTCATGCACCCCGCACGCATACAGAAACAACAGGAGCAAGGAACATGGAGCTAATGTTATACATTAAAAAATAAAATACAGTTGCCTTTGCTAATAACCCCTTACCTTAAGTACTTAGGGAAAATACGCTTTTTTTAAGTTCCACGTGTTCGTCTTAATTTATTTTCCTCAAAGGTTGTTGACTTGTACACTGCAGTTCGGTATTACCCAGTTACAGAATGCTTGAAGTTAAAACGGGAAGGTCGAGACGAATTGTTATTTAATAGGTACAGATACCTAGGTAGGTACTTTGCTTAGCTGGATGTGCTGACCATATTGATTAGACATTTAAAATGCCCAAGAACTTCACAATCAAAGGACTTTTGCATTCTTATAACTATGAACTTGTTTTCTTTATCTATCTTAATTACATCATGGTGATCCCTGTGGCCTCTTTGTGAGTGTTTCAATAAAGTTTTTAATCCAGGCCAAAAATTACATGGTCAGAAATTTTTCGGTAAATATTGTTTACGAGCCTGCATTTTAGTTCATCGATTGAGCGGGTTCGTACAATCTTTATACGTAGATCAGTTACGTTACCCCCTTGTCCTGATTACCGTTTAATTTAATGCCATGCGTCTCACCAAGTGTCTCACGATCCAGATAAGATCAGCTTCTTACTTGCACCGTATTTGCCATGCTGATTTTGTCTGCATGCCTAATTTATTCAAACTAATAAGATACATTCAAGCGTCGGCCGAGGTGATGTAATGAATCTCTTAATGATAACGGCAAATAGAAGATTTATTTTGATTAATTTTGAGTGGGAAAGCATCGTTGAGAATGTTCTCAGAGAAGAGACTATACATATGTATAAATCATTATTGATCGTTCTTCTACATCTAATTAGGTACCTACCTAATAATACAGTGTACTCCATACCTACTTATTTGTAAAAAAAATATACCTGTATTATGTGAATAAATAATTTGATTTGATTTAATTTGACTTCAATTGCAAAAAGTCTTACGACCAAAATCTACAAATATAAAGGTGTAAACTAAGGCACCAAGGATGTACAAATATAATTTATAATCGTAACCACAACTTTAAAAAAACATTTCCAATGAAATAGGTATGTATGCCAGTACGTTCAGTACGTTAGAAGCCTTTTATTTTTTGTTTCAAACATCTGTAACCAGACCGCCATATTGAAAAACAAATTAAAAATCTTCAACAGCCCTTCTAAGAAAACGGATAGGATGATCATCCAATGGCTACTTATTAAATGAATAATTTATAACGCATGACGACAACCCAAGATGCTTCCGTTCAGCTTGACTCACGCACGCAGTAATGCAGTTTTTATTACAGAATTATTGTGATGGGCTAATGGTTTCATTTAAACTTAGGAATCCTGTTGACTATTGTATTTAAAGTGACGTAGAAGACCTATAGATACCTAGCTATGGATTAAAGTACGTGAATTAAAACCTAAATATTTGATTTGAAGCTTATAAAATATCAAACATAAATCCTACATCGCACATATGAATACATGTGGAATAACATGGATAGAAAATCCCAACGAAAAACAGTTAGGCAGAAAGCCCACCAGGCATGATCACCTCGCCTGGTCGAAAGATCCTCTTAAATTAGGGAACTCTACTCACTGTTCCCTAAAATATACAAGCTTAATCTGTTTGAGATTATGACTTGGGAATTCTTCACCACTTTCGAATAAGTTTTTGTTAGCAGTAACCTAAATGACGTAGGTCTGGTGACTTTATGATCACTAGGCTTTCCATATTCATTAGGTAATTAATAGTTTACTATGTGCAATTCTACTATTAAGTACGTCTTCATGTACCTCCTATAGCAATAAAATCTTTGATTTACAGCATCGTTTTAGGACAAGGTTTATTATTTCTATACAAAACTGGTTTATAGTTTTCTCAACCTGAGCAAAGACGAGGCGAATCGAAAGTAAGAAAACAAATTACGCAAACATGTGTTATAAGAAGCAAACTACCATTTATACTAGAGAAATAACTTCAATTGGGTATAGGTTATAAACACGGACCAAGGGCCTGTGGAGAACCAATATAAATAGAATATAAAAAAAAAAACAATAATTATTAAGTAGAAGACTCGTGATATTTTCTCAATTAGTCTGAACTACGTATGACTATCATCTGAAACAGGCCATGACTGGGATAGTGGACTGGAAAAGCTATTGGAAATCGCAGTTTAAGAGGTTCAGGTTTATCAAAGAAAGTCGGCTCTTATTACACCCCCAGGAAGAAGGAAGGAATCTCATGCATTAGAATCGGGCGTCTTAAACCTCCGAACTACCACGACGTTGATAGTGCATAGAGCATATTTGCAGATGATTATATTACGGAGCTTATTTGACCATCTAACTTGTTACTGCCTGCATAATACATTAAATTCTTTAGTATCTACTAATTGTAGATACTTTGTAGTAATTATGTTAAAAGATCTCAACAATACTTCAAACTGTTACACCTATTATTGTGTCTCTCTGTATCACCCTAAGGTTGAATGTTAGATATTGCCACTAGGCATTAACCCACCATTGTTTAAATGCAAGTGTAAAATAAATAAATAAATAATTAATGGTATTTCAAGAAAACATTAAATAATTAACGTAAACTGATTGCTTTGGCATCTTTACGAGAAATTCCTACCTAGTTTTATATTCACGGGTCCATGATAGAAACTCCTATTATTGAGGATTAACGAAGATCCATACAGTAAGCTACTTTTGAGCTGTGCGCTATAAAATGTCTTTTAAAAGACAGCACTGAACATTGAATAACAAATAAATATGTATAAGTATTCAGGCAACAGGATTGGGACAACCTGGGTCTACCTATATTTAGGTCTATAAGACAGAAATAGCACGAGGATATCTAAGTATGTACCTCTTTGATATGATACTTTAAGTTCCTAGCTGATGATCCTACTGCCGTGCTCAGAGACATATAATGATTTGATTAGTTAAACTATTCCTTAATAACGATTTTGTTCCAAAAACTATAACTAAGGATGGAGTTAAGCACCTAACTACCTAAATGATGATGAGTATGGCTGTCAAACTAGTTGAGCCGAAAAATTAAAAAGAAAGATCAATCTTATTATGCAGATATAACAATAAATGTTTTATAACTTGAATTAGTCAGACTTCTATACATTTAAGATTTATAGAAGTTTATGAGAAAAAAACAATCACTTTAATTTGTTACCCAAAATACATTTTCTATTTTCCTTCAAGTCAATAACCATGTCTTAAAACAATTTAATTGATCGACTTCAAATTAAAAAGAAACTGCAATGCAGTGTCATTCACCTGTTCGAAAATATTTCGTTACGTACACACAAAATGAGGAAAACAATAAATGAATTCATACGAATTTATTGCAGTGTTACTTTCAAGTACTTATTATTATTATTTTAATCTTTTACTAGTATAGAAGACGGGCACAAATCAAGTGATCACATCGTCTGCACGAGACTGACGAGACTCCCATCCAACTAACTGTTTTCACAGAAAGCCGCTCACTTTCTAACACCGTTAAAAAAAAACAAATAACTCAAGACTCACCTTCTAAATTGTTATTCCCATTAAACGTTTGTTACACTAATTAACACTATGTTACGTTAAAACTAAGCTAAAACTAAAATTAAGTTAAATAAAATGGGCGGCGCGATCAGGCCTAGTGTGAGTCGCACGCGCATCTGACGGGTTGGAAGCCGTGGCCGCGCGATACTCGGCATTGCTTGGTGTCTCACGCCTCGACGTCACCGATGTGGTTTGCAACCTGCTTGATTGCGATCACACCGTCCTATCATCGCGGATATCAATAATATCAAACTTTTTCACCGATAACAAAAAATGTGGGTACACTCACATTTATAATTACAGGGTTACAATACATGTGAATGAGTGTGATCTCACGTTTTACTGTCAACACTTTCTAATAGCTATTGATAGCATCTCTAATTTATTCAGCTTGGTAGATCACGAATGTAATTTATGTAACGAATGAGGATTATTGGTTTTAATGAGTTATTTCTTTCTATTTGCACTATTATGCACTAATGAACAGCTCCGAGCAGATTTTGAAAGTACCTTTATCTTCTCTTAGACAAAAAAGTTCGTGATGAGAATGATCGTATGTAATTTAAGAGATCTGGAAATAAACATTAAGAACCATTATTTATAGTTACAAAAGTGGTCTAGAAAGAAAAGTCTTACGCCCGAATACTGAAAAGTTACTCAATTTTAAGTAACTTAAATATTGTTCTATCTCTGTCTTTTATAAAGAATTTATAGAGACAGAACTATTCTTGAGAGCGTCTTAAAATTGAGTGACGTTTGAGTATTTGTCCATTACTTAACCATTACCTCTTTGAATTCGAGCGTGAATTTCCCAGTTACAAACACAAACGTTCGCAGCGGTGTGATTGGGGCCGGCCCGCCAGCGACAGTGACCTCATAACAAGCCATACATACAATCTATGCTAAACATGAGAATACCGTAACTTATCTAAAAACTTGGCGTCTCATTCCTACATCGGAAAGCTTCCGTTACACCAATACTGACACAGAACGGAACTGTAAACAAAAAATGCTATATTTTTTATTTTTAGCTTAGCTATCATCAATCATTAGGTTTTTTGCCGTAGATACCGTCGCGTAACAAAAAACCGTGTAAGTAGATTTCGTTGATAAATTAGATTTAATTTATTGAATTATAATGGGTGTTTTCGAATGTAGCTTCTCGTTTGTTTAGTATTTGGGTCATATTTGTCTAGTCAGAGCAAAACATGACCTGTCTAGCACGTCTACCTCTTTGAGTAAAAGTTACTCGTAGACTAGTATTTTTGACAGAATTGGAAATACCCATCTTATTATTTTATGAGGTAGATTCGAGGCATACTCGTATGTTATGGGCCCCTTTAAAAAGTCCTTGACCCTGATCGATCGATGCTTTTTGGACGTCAAACTGTTCGGACAGCTCTTCTTCTGTTTTTAAGCTTAATTTATCAAAGTGTGTTTTACTTTTTTAAACTGTTTGGAATAAGGAGGTAACGAAGTAATTTCGTAGCGCATAAACGCCCTTTTTAGCTTGCTGTATGTACCTAAAGCAAAAATAAAAAAGTACCTACCTGAGTTACACGTACCTATCAATTGACAACACAAAATACATTTTTGATAAACCCAATCTTGATACGTTGCTGTGATTTTTAAAGTTAATATTTATTTTGTTATCTAAATCTAAAATTGATAAATTTGTATAACCTGCTACCGGAGCTCCGGGTGTCTACCTATCTCCTATCTATCAATAAATTTTCGCGTGTTATTTTGTATTTTCCACAATGTATAAAATATCAAAATTAAAGTCGTTTGGACGAAAGCGCTAATAACACGAAGACGTTTTATTTAAGGGAGGAAAATCGTCTAATGTCTTCTCCCGTCTTGGGCGAGGCGAAAGGAAGTGTCAGATTCTGTCTGACTATAAACTACCCCGTTCCTACTCCTGCTTTTCAAGCCGAAGCCCCGGTAAACCCGCTAGGTAGTCCACAGCTCCGGAACACTACAAAACACGTTACAGTTTTCTAATGTCACTATTAACCAGGAATTTGCATACACAATCATTATGTTTATTCTGTTTTTTTATACTTACTTTAACACTGAACACGTATTTTCCATCAAAATGCACTTCATAATTAATGTACAGTCTGGCACGATACTCAGACTGAATAAAAAAGCTGTCCCCCTTCTCAAAATCACCCCTACGACCCTTACTTAAAAGCTTTTTGATAAAATCAAGTCTATTACAGTTATAAAACTAACATACAGGGTAGTACAAGCTAGGGGTTGGAAAATAAGGGTTGTTCAAACATGTCAGTGTGGCTCGTTGGTCTAGAGGTATGATTCTCGCTTCGGGTGCGAGAGGTCCCGGGTTCAAATCCCGGACGAGCCCGTTTTCCCTTGTTACTTGTAAAAGTTCTTGGGAAAATTGACTTATATTTTTTGGTTTCGTAGCATTTTCTTAAACAATAACGTGAGTTAAGATTTGTTTTCGTTTATATTTTGAAATATTTTTGTAGATAGACAGGTTTTGATCGTCGTTCCAATAAAAACTGAATATAATCGGAAAATTTTGTATCAATTTGTTTTTAGTTAGGTAACTAGTATGCATGGTATTACAGGTGGTATGGTACTTCGGCTACGGTGGCTGCCTACTAATTAGGTACCAACAGGTGGTGGGGCTTCGATGCCTACAAATATTTATACGACGGTATGACGAGTATGTGATAATCCATTGCTGGACGAGTCACAAACAATAATCTTCCCTGCACAACGGAGTTTACCACAGTTAGTAGACGGGTTAGAGATTGCTTTAAAAGGTTCAGGTTTATCAGAGAGTACTGCTGGAGCTGCCTGCTGTCTACTAAATGTGAAGTATCTTAGTCGGCTCTTACGACAACCGAAAGAAGAATGCATAGGTTTGTGATAAATGTGAGTAGGTACCTACCAGTTTACTCCATAGTAATTACACTGCAGTGCACGCAGCCCTACATAGATTTCATTTTCCGTATGCATGGACACTTATTTTCTTAGAATAATCAAAGATTGTATCAGTTTATTGTAATGTATTTTTCTTTATCCAATTAAACTATCAATGACGTTAATCAAAGTTGAATAATATTTTATTTTATCAAAAGGCATTAGCAATTTAATCGTCCAAACATCAGTTTTTCTATCATCCTTTGAAATGATGATATTGAATTGATTCCAAGTAAAGATTACAAGTGATTCACGAATGTGACCACTTCATTGCAACTTCAACTTGTTGTTCCTTCTGATCGTTTCTTATCTACAGCCGCCATTTTTGATTGGCAAACTAAGACTAGAAATTCGAAGTAATAAGGGAAAAATAAATGCGAAGAATAAAAACGACATATCTTTATAATAAAAACAATTTATTGCTTCCTTTAGCATACCCAAGTATCAATGAATAGAATAGCTTTAATGTCATGAAAGTTTAACATGTTGAAAGATGTGATCCTCGTTGCTTGCACCCCGCAACTCGGTCAGACCTTTCGTACAATAATCACAATTTTATTTATCCTAATAAATAATGCATTTATTTTGATATTATATAACGTATTTACATAAATAAAATGCTCTTCATCGCATCGCGAATTGTTAAGATTTATTCATGAATTTTTATCTTACGCGGGAAAGGCGGCCATGTTGGAAAATTCCCGTTTTTTTTTTATAAAGGAAGGTCGGCTTAGTCGATTTTCGTTTCGTGAACTAAAAGTAGAATTAAAATTACAATGCTCGATACTTTATTTTATTTTTTTCACTCAGGGAAACTAATATTTATTGTACTGTAGCAAGCATTGGACAAAATAATTAAATAGATATATTTATTATGCTTACATTATTATAATTTGTAGCTAAAACAACAATTATTATGGCAAGTTTTTAGCATAATCGATACGAAAAGGTGGATAATACTAAATGTATCACAATTTTTGGCAAATAGTTGCATATGTAGGAACAGTAACTAAAATATCAGGTATTTTTACACCCACTCTAAATTAACATAAAACGCATTCCACATAAAATAGGTAACAAAAACATTTATAAACTTCATTACGACTAGTGGTTCTTACATCTAATGAAATCAAACTTTGGTCGTTGTGCCATTTTTTTAGGATTTAAGGGTTTTACAATTTTTTTTTTGTTTTTCCTTTTTGTTGTGTCCTTTCTTTAAGCTTATGAATAAGCCGTCGCATTTTGTATTGTCGGTGTCAGTTGATTACGTAGCGCAAATGTTGCAGAGTATAAAATGCGACCTGAAAAAGAAAATGGAATTAAATGAATAATATTATTTATGTAAGTAGGTAAGGTAATATCGGTTACAAAAGTATTTAAAGTATTTATGTCTTATACAAGTTCCCCTGCTCAGGTTCTTAGGTGAGCAACGTTTTTATAAGTCCTATGGTAATGCAAGTCCATCTGTCCATGATTGACACTCAAATCTATATACAAATATCAGAGACGACACTTTATACAAGATACACACATACTATACCGTAAAATTTGAAGAGGTAAAACTAATGCATACCTATTAATTTGGCTAATTCGTTTTCTTAGCATCTTTGGTTTCCTCCTTGGGCTGTCCCTTGCCCAGCAGCTTGGCGAGTGAGTCCCAGATGCCTCCAAGGAACAGCGCGCAGAACAAGTTCTCGAAGGGCACGAAGGGATCGTGGATGCCCAGGAGAATTGATGACAGCTGAAAGAAAAGATAAAACGATTCTTTAAACGATGTTCTTGTAACAATTAAATTGACAATCCTTTCATGTCGATAAAACTGTTAACGTCGCCCGACATCGTCTGATGTCTCCAGGGATACCCACATGTGGCTCGACAAAATGTTCCTAGGGGAGACGAGGCCTTATACACACTTTAGTCATCATCAAAAAAGGAGTTTCAATCTAAAGCATTAAATAAATTCACTTTTTGGCAATGGCAATTTCAATGATGTGCTTCTGCTTACCTTAAAGTATACGAAGAATATCACGATGCCGAAGTACACGAGAGCGTGCGGCGCAGAAATGAGGTCAGTCTTCTTGTCTAGCACGAAAATAATGGACGCAACCAGAGAGGCCTTCGTGTAGCTGAAATTGAAAAGTTAGAATTGTATTAGAAATGATGGAAATTACCATAATATTGAATGTAATGCCCTTGTATTGAAATACTGAATAGGTTTGCGATCAATGTATTGTAAGAAGTTTCTAATTTTGCTTGCAACATTATGTGTGATTTATGGCGTCAGATCGTAATTTTAGTTGGTTCCGTTTCCACCGCATTTCCATATTGCCATGAGTATTAAAATACTCGTAATAACGAGTTAAACCAACTGTTCTTGTTCTCGACTTGTTTTCTCATATCAAGCCAATTTTTTTCAGTCATTTAAAGCTTTTGGATTTGAACTTAGAATTTAAGATCGATCGCAATGAAAGCCTTGCTCACTTAAACCTACAGATCCATTATCGCCTGAGGCGCCATCTACCTACTCAATAAAAATATATGACCCACCAACCAAGGTAGATACTTACAAGCTAGGCTGCATGGTTTCCATTGCAGTAGGTGTCCAGGCACCACGGATCAGTCGCTCCACCAGCTTAGTGAATCCTGCTCCGTTGCCCTTCAAGGTACCTGGAATAGACATTTCACATAATATGAGTACATACATACAGGGCTTTGGAATGTAAAAGACTAGTCTTGACTGGGGGCATTCACATCTGGGAGGGACACTTCATTTAGTTCAGTTCAGGTTCAGTATTTGTTCCTTAGCAAGTTGAACTACAAAAAGACCAGTGTCGAAACCTTTAATAAAGGTAAAAAGTAACAAAAAAATATAGTAGAATGAAACCTATTGGAAATGAAAGAGAATATGCCAAAAAATTAAGAAACAATAAATTCCACTCCATCCGAGTTCAGGAAGTGGGAGTGGGGGGGGGTTAAGGTTAAAAATCGTTTTATCGCAATTTTTGGCGAAACAACAAGTCCTGTAAAAAGGTCATGACATGTTATCACCATATCCAACTTTGAACTTTATTATTAGGGTAGTTAAGTACTTGAGTTAGACTATCGTACTCACCAACAATGATCATTATTACGTAGGCGTTAGGGTACAGTTTCGCGGCGTGGCTGACTCCATCGTAGACTTTCTTGGCGCGGTAAATCTCTTTCATGGCTGAAGCAACTACCTTCACTGGTAGGAACTTCGCCACTTTATATCCCACGTCGAATGGTGTGTAGAAAACTAAGTACCTGGAATTGGTTAAAAATAATATTTCATTTCATTTCAGAAATTACAAAAGTCCAAAAAATCACTTCCTCACTTTTTTATTCGTGTAGGATGCGTTCAAAAGTTGGCAGCAACTTTAGGAAAATTAACGTCATCATAAGGGCTCCTAAACATGGGCTCGCTGTTATAGCATCGGTAATCCCCCTTTAAGGCTTGAGAGACAGGGCAGGAAGTCATTGGATAATTTTCCTATCAAGAAAAAAGAAAAGCAAAAAATGCTTAAAAATTGTTGCAGATTTATTTAGCTTAGTCCAGGGCACTGCTATATCTATACTTAATATTATAAGGCTGAAGAGTTTGTTTGATTGTCTGTTTGTTTGTTTGAACGCGCTAATCGGTTTCATTTAAAAATATATATTTTTCTAAAACTGGTCCGACTTACGTCATAATAACGGACTGCATTACTTTAATTATTTAGTGCAATAGTAGCGTAACCCACCCTTACGTTTTTTTGGCACGGAGAAAAATTACAAGGCTACAAAATCAAACTCTCTGCGTTAATAACGTATGACAAGATACGCCATTTGAGCGATTACATTGATTACATTGAAGGCATAATTCGGTGTCCTATTCGCTCGTAAGTCGAGTTACAATCGTTGTGCTCATAACTTTATTGACAAAATAATGTCAAGATTATTGTAAGTAGAAATACTTCCTTTTAGCAATAAACAAACTTCTTTTCTTTTTATGCGCTATTATTGTACTAAGCAATCTACACACTACATCGTTCCAGTTTTTCGGCACATACAAATATGGGGATTGAAAAAACGAATATTAACTAAGACAATTTTTTGAGTAGTTGCCATTACGCTAATGCCAGTTCTTAACCCACGAAATGGTGTGCCTTACTGGCCTTAGAGTGTAATAGAATTATTATTGGACGACGTTGAATACAGCTGTTAAGACTTATGGCCCTATTCCATTTTACGACACCATACGTCTAGTTTATGACTTAGCCATTTGTGTGACTACAAATACACAATGTTTATTAAGTACCTAGGTACATTGCGTAGGAAACATATCTTTAGAACTTCTTGTAATACTAGATATGAAATGAGTTAGTACAGTAATTTGTTAAGCCCCATTTTTGCAAACGGAAACCAAACAGGGGAATGTCAACTGCTGGAGCTAAAAGCACCCGACGACTTTCTATAGTCTGCCCAACGAAAGATGTCCAAAAACACTTTAAATTCGAATTGACAAATAAAGAGTAGCCTAGCTGGTTCACACATTACACATGAGTAACAAGAAGAATTTGTATAAGGCCACGTTTAAAAAAAATAGATGAATAAATAAATGATACAAACCATGTGACAGTTCCAATAATAAGCTGCGGTGTGTTCTTAAGTGGGGCTAGCATCGGTTCCCCGAGCAGGCCATTGACCACCATGCCGCCCGCGAAGATCACCAGCATTGTGGACAGCCAGCATGACAGGGGGTGCTTGCGGGAGAACGCCTGTGCACCTGGAATAGCCAACATGAAGAGTTAGTTGATTGCATGACTTATTTTTTGCAGGCGGAATATCATCCAATGACTTCTCTCGCCAGGGCAAAGCGAGAGGGAGTGTCAGACTCTTACTGACTAAAAACCACCCCGTTCCTACTCCTGCTTGTCAAGCCGGAGTCCCGGTAAACCCGCTAGGTAGATTGATTGCATGACTGGACTCTTAAATGTGTACCTATGAGTACGGATTACTAAATGTAGGTTCTAGGTTTGTTAGGAATTATACTTAGGAATGTCAGCCAAGTTATTTAATACGAGTATGCAGGTTGAGTCCGAGCAAAGACAATAAGGGTGCTTTTCTACCAGAGATTTGCTAAGCTATACAGTGGATGCGTTTGACTTCCACCAATCTTATTCATTGGTATCGGCATGTTCATCAGCCATAGTTTCACAGCTTAGCTATTAGATCTTTGTAACTACATACCACCCAAAACATAAATGTGAAAGGCTGCCAAGTTCGATAATATTGGAATGCTTCGCGTATAAAAGAAGTGAGATCTAAATAAGTACCAAGTTCCATACACAGACCTCAGTTAAAAATGATATAACAAGTTGGCAAGTTTTCACACACTTTGTTATAAACCTACTAAACGCAATGAGTCAAGTATATAATTTTCTATTAAAACTTGCCAAGTTATATCATTTTTAACTGAGGTCTGTGTATGGAACTTGGTACTTATTTAGATCTCACTTCTTTTATAGGCGAAGCATTCAATATTATCGAACTTGGCAGCCTTTCACATTTATGTTTTGGGTGGGATTTCATTTATTTTTGTAAGGTTTATTTTCTTTTTTCTTATTTTACTTTACTTTGACTAAATACAAACCTTCGTAACGAATTTTAGGTCGGTACGACCATTGGAAGATATAGATAATTTTTTTGTTTTAGTTCCTTAGGGGTATGAATTTACACCTTCATTATTTTTAAAACCGACTCACACTTGGCCATTTTCAGATTTTTTCCTTTACCTTGACCTAAAGACCTACCTCCATGCCAAATTTCAAGTCAATACGACCATTGGAAGTGGTCAGTCAGTCAGTGAGTGTATAGTAAAAATAGCGATTTTCTGACGTCAATATCTCAAAACCTACAAAGGTACATTAATGAAATTTTGTATTTTAGATAAGTAAGTAGATCTCGACAGATACTAGAAATTTCATATGCGTAGATAAAATAGATTTTGAGTTATAGGTGGGTCGAACTTGGCCCGAAATGGTTCGTGTAATATAACCCACGGCCGGTGTGTCGGTTTTTTGCTCGAACTTGGCGGACACACTGCCGTGTGTCTAGATCACATCCCTAAAGGACCCTTGCGTAATATCTGAGCCGCAGCTGGACGGTGGTGTCTCCTACCGCTGTCAGGTATACGCCCGAACAAAACAAAAATAAAATGGTCCTATGCTTTCTTGTAAAGTCATTTCTTTTGTACAGTCTCTGTACTGAATCAATCTTCATTTGCTTAGCTGTCTACCAAATAATAGGTTGTTTGTGCGTTTCGCTTTGATCTGTAACTATCTGGAAATCATATAAATATTTGTGTCTTGCCTAAACTGAAACCGTTGATACACCTATGTGGTGTAATATTTACCAGAAGCTTTGTATAATATGTCCTACAAACAATCAAATTAGACGAATCAAATCCAATAGGCGGATTTTTCCTTATTGGATTTATAAAAGTAATACCTGAACCGTGGTTTAACTACTGGATAACGAATTTTCCGGTTAGGACAAAATCCGTAACATGCTGAATAACAAGTGGTCATTGTCGGAAAAAATGGATAACAAAACAGTCATCACGAGTATTGCGAGTCATCTAAGTATGTCTACCTCTAACTAAATACGTAGGTATTAGGTACCTACCAGGTAAGGTTGTGTGTGTTCAGTGACCTAAATGACAGGTCACCATGCGCAGTACGCCCGTACGTTTAGCCGTTCTACCCCTACAGTAACAGCATTTTTTTTGTTAGTTTGTTTTTTTTTTAACTTGTCAATTGTGGTCAACCTATTACGTTACATTGTGTTTATTTTTTTGAATTTAAGTTACTAAGGTATTTTGGAGAAGAATTAGGATATTAAAATGTTTTCCCTTGTACAACAAAGAAATAATTTCATGTTATTTACATATTTTAATCCATCTCCTACAAAGAAAGAACTTAATGTTATTTACCTATTTGAAACCAGCTCCTATTTCTAAGCTGTTTAAAGTGGCATCCTCAGTTGCGGCTTCAGATAGAGAAAATCTGGGATTCAAAATGTAGAGTATTATTATTTTGATAACGTGCAGTCAGATGTATACTAACTTATTCCAATATTTTTAGGTCCATGTGAATGCTATTAAAAGGTGGTTAGCAATAAAGCTAGTGATGTTGTCATTTATGATTGGTTTTTAGTAGGTAGTAACTGGCTATTTGTGTGTACGTATAACTCAGCATTCATTAAAAGTGTACGAAGTCGCTTAAAATATTTTTCTGTTTAGTCTAGTTCGACAGTTTCTTTTCTGCAAAAACTGCCAAAACGTCAATACTTATTTCGATAGCCGAACCTGTCAGAAGATTGTGGTCATACTTACTTAATTTTTCACCTAAATCAGCGCCGTGTTTCAAGCCGTTGTGCTTTTGCCACGGCATTTTAGCTGAGCACTATTTTTTTTTTTTTTGCACAAACGAGCAAACGAGTCACCTGATGGTAAGCGATCAGCGCTTTTTAATGGAGCCAACTTTATAATATACAAACTTTATAATGGTGCAAATAAACTGTTTTTCTTTATTTTCTTCTTCTTTCACTATTTACTCAAACCTATGGGAAGTACTCTGCTTCTGCTTGGTGTACCTAAATTAGCAGACATTGCAAACAGTCCCACTGAACGTATTTAAGTTGTTAAAGTCTACTTAGCGGTTTAACACGCAGAGTGGTTGTAGAGACGGTCATCTTTTGTGTACAAAATCCAAATTAGTTTCTTTTCTGCCCGATTGGGACAGCTAACTGTTCTTGAATCAACTCTAATTGCTGTTCGTTGTTGCATTGCAAAAAATATAGGCACCTAGGTAATTATGGATGTGCTTGCGTGTTTGCTGGTAACTGACCTCGCTACATCTATTTCTTGAGAACCTACCTAGAGAAAACGTAACTAATATCTTAGGTACTTGATCCGATAGACAAACTAGATATACTTAAGTATAGTTTTGTTGGACTGTACAGTGTACACTAGCTTATAAGTTTTAACATGTACCTTTTAATAAAGAAATAAATACTTTGCTATATAATCCGTCTGTTGTTCATGTAACACATTTTTTTTTTTTTTTTTTTCAGTTGGGAAAATCATCCAATGACTTCTCTCGCCAGGGCAAAGCGAGAGGGAGTGTCAGAGTCTTACTGACTAAAAACCACCCCGTTCCTACTCCTGCTTGTCGAGCCGGAGCCTCGGTAAACCCGCTAGGTAGTCCGCAGCTCCGGATTAATACATCAGTGATGAAGTCGGGTAAAAAGCTTTTTTATTTTGATAATGTAACAAATCCTAGGTATGTACTCACGTAGGTAGACAGTAAGAAAAAAGCAAGAGTTCGTCTTCTGTTTCTTCGATAATCACAGTAGGTAATCCTATATTTAGGTAACAGTTCACATAGTAAAGTTTAATTTTTTCAAATTGGGACGGACGACGTACCTATTTGCGTTTGTGTAGTTAATTTATCTCGGTTTTTATAACGAGCACATCTGTCATAAGATTTACGACAGTATTCTAGGCACGTATGCTCATCATATACCTACGTAGGTGTACCTACATATACTAAACATAGTAGTAAACATAGTATTTATTATACTGCATCATCCAACTATAACTTAGTATAACTACAAAACGTTGAGGACCTGTGGAACTCGTTCAGGCAAAAAATACTGACCTAATTTGGAAAAAATTGGCAAAGATAGGTTATCTAGAGTAACCTGAATAGGTGGGTTGGTACCTATCATTATTTTCGTTAATTTAAAAAAATAGACACGTATTTTTTATTTTCTTACGGAAATGGATAGTTTCGAAGGTACCTATATCGATTTGAAATATTGCATGATAGGTACTATACGTAGAAAGGACGTAACTTTGATTCGTTTTATTTCAGAATTATTATCTTACCTATATGACAAAATAAAAAAAATACGTACCTAATAGATTTTCATTGCCTAACTGATGGAATAAATAGATTTTTAATTTTGATACCCCATCATCAATTCATCATCCCTATTAGAATAGCACTATCTATAGTCTGGTTGTATTTCTATCCAGATCAATTACTTCCTATTTTAATCTAGGAAAAATAACGCCGGTTAGTTTTCAGACAGAAAAATAAATTGCTATGCGACCCGCGTCTGTCATTTCATTTCATAAGAGAAACTGTGTTTAGTTGGCTTCCTGCCAAGCGGTGTCGTGGCATTAACTGTTGCAGGTTATCTCCACACGTGGTTTGAGGTGGTTAACCGATTTATTGTGCGTTTAAAACTAACATAACCTCACGCCTGTCTCCCATGGGAGTAGGCAGAGACAATGGAACGCCAATTGCCACGGTTCTTACACACTTCTTTCGCTTCATCAACAGTCATCAGTCTTTAAAACTAAATCTTAATGTCTTTAATGTGCGTTTAAAACTAAATCTTTATCATGTTTCCCTGTAAATTTGAGATATTTACTCAATATGCAACTTTAGGGTTATGTTTTTAAGATTGAATTTTAGTAGATAGGTAAAGCTTATTGCCTTGTGGTTTACAATATTTCGTAGTATATTTGATGGCTGTACAGGATGTGAATATGTAACGCATATATGTTTGCTATCCTTTTCCTTTATGCATCGTTTGTGGGAAGGCAGGTAACATTATTTTGATATATAGGCTTCCTGTTGTTAGGTAGGCACTATATTATGTATGTTTCTGATAATGATATTATTATCTTTTTTAAAAGTAAATGATGGATCGGAGCTTTCAAGCAGTTAGGAACCCATTTTTTGCTAACGTGTTTACATTGGAAAACTCCGCTTGGCTCTCTGGAGTGTAGCCCTCAGTTCAGATACTTAAATAAAAAAAAATATTTAAGACTGATTTCATTTACATTTAATTCTGTAAATATTTTGGTTGAATTTCATACATTTTAAGCATGAAAATGTAATATTTTTAGTAATATCCTTAGCTGTGGACATTGATCCGTAAATTCGTTGACATCAAATGTGGCTCGTTGGTCTAGGGGTATGATTCTCGCTTCGGGTGCGAGAGGTCCCGGGTTCAAATCCCGGACGAGCCCGGTGCAAATTACTTTTAGTAATAAACACAGTTTTGTTACTCGAAAAGCTTTCATATCATATTCTTTTTTTGTCATAACTTTTTCTAGAATCATTTCAATTTTTGTATTTAACGCCATCTGTGGGCTAACTGTAACATGTCGAAGCGAGCTTGATTACAACTTTCAAATGTGACAGCAAATCTAGTTTTATGTAAGGTTCTTATCTAAAACCTAACCTAACCACGAAATAGGTAAATAACATTTATAAATATTATATGTATTTTAGTTTGTTATAATATTTTTTACAACATCGAATTATTGGCGACCACGTCAGTGATAAGATGTTGATAGGAATGCATACGATAAATTGTGGGAACCGAAATAACTTGTTTAGAAATAGATACCTACATAATTATTTTCCTTTTTGATGCTTTGCCATTACCTTTGATGTTGTGTTTATGCAAATAATATTGTGTTCGGTCAACATTAGCTGATATTGGAGCTATTCGGGCTATAGATGCTGCGGGAACAATCTATTTTTAAACTCGTTTAGGTGTCTTTTATTTTAGAACATTCCGTACAAATTACCTTTTAGCTATTAATAAAAAAAACATTAAAGGATGCGGAAGTGTGACAACAAGGTTATGGTATTGGCGGGATTTATTTAAAAATAAATTAAATACCACTTACCAGATCCCAAATCTTCTCTGACTGCAAGAGCACATAATAAAGAATGTGCTATGTCGAAATATGGGTACATTTTTAGTTTAATGACCTGGTTGGCCAGGTCCAAGAAGGCTTCGGGATCCATGGTGATAGATTTAAGTTTATTTCACGTTAGAACAGTCAATTATTTGCACAACTAAACACCGACAATAGCGTGACACGGTGACGCGCGTCCGCGACTTACCGCGGGCGAAGTAGCCGCGAGACTGGGATGCGGCGAGCCCGTACTCACTGTTATGTACCAATATGAACGCCTTATAATTATTTTGGTCAGACGCGACAAACCATCTCGTTTTGTGCCCGGGATTAGCATTGAGCGATAGGTTGCTTAGTTATAAACAACTCTTGTCAAATATTTATCAATTTTATTAGAATTTGTAACTTTTCAGATAATATACAGCTATTTTGACATCGTTCTCAACGTTTCCGTAGTGTAGCGGTTATCACGTGTGCTTCACACGCACAAGGCCCCCGGTTCGATCCCGGGCGGAAACAGATGTTCTTTTTGGATATTTTTTGCCACATTTTTATAAGAAAACGTTAAAAACAGAAGAATTTATGTTGTTTAAGCTTTATTAACTTTAAAAAAGTATTATTTCAGCTTTTTTTAAAGTCGTTCATAGTGTTTATTAGCACAACGGATGGAAAGCAAATTGAAGGCCAATTATGTAGCAAGTAGCAACAAAGAAATTGCCAGACCAATAGGTATTGCAAAACAAAATAAACGTAACGGTATCAGAGATTACGAGAGCCGATATCAGTAGCATTCTGTAACTCAACATTTCTAGAACAAAATGATAAAAATCAAAAACAGGAGCAATGAAACAAGTTATACTGTTAAAGATATATTATTTGTAACAATAATTTCATAATTTACAACATATCAAATTTATAAAAATAGATTACATAATTTAGGAAACGAAAACATTCATAATATTAATAGTTGTTACAATTTTATCAGTCTTTAATATTAAAATGATCTGTACACAGCCAAATCTTTGGAAACATGAGAAATAATAAATAAATTTGTATAATATTGCAATCATTTCTACTAATTATTCTTATACGAATAATTGCACTTACTCAGGAACACTGGAATTACTCTTTTTAGTACTTATGAGATGGATATTTTGAAAATGAGTATTAAGTCGACAATAAAATTAGCATAATGTAAAATATAGCAAAAATTAAAAACAATAATTAAATTTGTAATTGACATAGATGTATCTATGGTAGCTATTCAAATCTTGATTTGAATAAAAATCTTTCATTTTAACGATGCATCTTTATATAAAATCTTAATTCATTATACCTAAACTAGTTTAAAAAAGTTTTAAATAAAAAGCGATTACTAGAGGAACTCCAAATTATGTAAACAAAAATAAATAAAAAAAGCTTCAAACTGGTCTCAAAAATTAATAAAAATATGATAAAGTAAACATATAATAATTACGATTATATAATTTTCTAGTTACTGTACATAAAGTTACATTAACCTCTTGTATGTCTTTTATATACTGGAATATAAAAGGGCCCATAGTTGGAATGTATTACTGTATAAAATTGGACCACACTGTACACTATGGATGCATTAAAGTGATTTGATTTGGTTATATGAGACAGAATAGAAAACACATTGTGTCTCGCTTAGATCTGTGTTCTCGACATACAACGGGTTAAACATGCTTGCACCAAATGTTGATAGAACTATCGCTCATATAATAATATGACGATTTTAAGACTATGTATATTTATTCAGATGATAATATGTATAATGAATGCTACACACAAGCCGAGAGGAGTCTCTGAATTTTATAGCCATCTTCAAAAAGGTTATAAATGCATATGAGTTTAAGTATACAACATTATTATTGAAAAAAGTACCCTTAACATATAAAAATAGGAGTTATTTTGCATTTAAGTCTCATATGAATTGTGGATTATTACAAACGGATAAAAGCGAGATTCATTAACAAAATGCATAAAATAAATTCGTTATTGGACGCAAAGAAAATCAGATGATGTCCTCACATAAGTAATTACCTATTACATAAGGCTTTGTTTACACTTTCGGTGTAGGAAAACGTGGCATTACTAATTACAGTGTATTTCTTATGTTAATTTACTCATCATATCCACACAAATTGTAATGTAAACAAGCCTTATTATACACGCTTCTCAATTACCGACCTTAAGTTCATTATACAGATGGTTCAATATTCATTTTTGTTATGTTTTTACAAAATTGCTTCTTCATACATTATGATGGACATCAATTATTACTCATAAGAAAACATGACATTTTATAACAGATAAGAGTGTTATTATTTTAAAACGTTAAAATAGGTATTTTACATGACAAGAACATGTCAGAACTAATAAAATGTATGAATTAACTTACAGTTCAATTAAAATTAGTATTTTAACCTTATTTTAGACAACGTGGACTTAATGAACGTACGGCTTTTAGCGAAGAATTAACAGTTAAATATAAGCTTATGCTATTAACAAACTGCACGGCAGCATCTCATGACTGACTGTGTGAGATTTACTGAAAAAAAGAAAACAACATAATTATCTTACCTTAATTGTGTTATACTAAATAGGGGCAATATTCAAGATACAGGATATTATTAAAATGAATTTTTAAACTTTGGCTAGGTGCAGATTAAGTTTTAAATCCACTTTTCACCTTTTATAAATTATGAGTTGCATGCGCATGTAAAAAGAGGTGAGCCTATTGCTATAACTCTAATTGTACTCAAAGTTTTTAGTCAAATAAAATTAAGAGGTACAGTGAAAAACAGAAGCCTAGTATAGTTTCGTCACATTTACGATCATTGTGTAAAGAGAATGCAATTCAAATAGTTATTAATTATATGAGTAGTTAATCAGAGTGGCACTGATAATGTTCTACACTATCCCGACTGTAATGTTATACCATAATTTTATTTGTTACCTCTTTAAATACGCTAATAGGACGCTTTTAATCTTATTGGAACGCGGGCGAAGTCGCTGGCAAAAGCTAATATAAATATATGACTCTCTTTGTAGTATTTTAAGATTATATTCTAATACGATATTTTCAGTGAGTATAAGATTCATATACGAGAAAATGCAGATGGGAGCTAGTGTGTTGCTATAGATTCTAAATAATATTAAAAACATACCTATAAGTACCTAGAAAAGACACACAAATCATAATCATATCAGCCACAAGCCTCCACAGCTGAACATAGACCTCACTCAAAAACTTGGCTATAAATTGGATAATTAATAAATTACCTTTATAACCTCCTTACATGCTGTTTGATGATGAATTCTTCCCGCCCTGTGACTCTGAGTTTCTTCTGTCTTTCTCCGCTACTGGGGTTCCTGAATCACATACAAATATTAATAATATTGACACATAATAAAACAATGCTATTCAGTAACATGGTAAAGAAAACAACCCTTACTATCAACAGAATAAGGGTGCTTTTAGCTTTTAATTAAGAGATCGTGCGAATGATTTAAGGGGTGAAATAGAGCAGGCATCATTTGATACTATTTTAAGATCATGCGTTGAGCAAGGACGTAAGCCTCTTCATTAATGCAAATGGAAGAATAGAATAGTCATGACCAAAATATTTTGAGGAAAAAACTACTGAATTTTTTTATAAAAACAATTGAGTCTCAAATATCTATAATATTCTTTTTAAATAGTAATTGTGCACCGGACAATGTGATATAGCATCTCATTAAATCATGTTTTGTTTTTGCAAACTATGATCAAATATTTCTTTAATCTCATAATTTAGTCTCAACACATCATTGAAACCAGTTTTACTTCAATTAAAACTTCAACCATGCCATGGTATTCATTTTTGTTTCAATGTAAGCATATAGAATAAGACACATATAAGCACATAATAATGTGTATCATATTGTATATTATGTAATATTCATATACCATGAAATATGAATATTACATAACAATTCTAATTAGTTACAATTTGTAACATGCATTGTGCTGTCAGACAACGAAGTATATACTCAAGGACAATAACTGAATGGAAAGTGCTCATAAAATAGAGCTAATGGGATTTTTAATTTGGTATTGTATGCTATCGAAGAACCATTTGCTGTTGAAGTAAGATGTATTACGTGTTCCAATGAAGTTATGGTCTATGTGGCTTATACCTGGTGTTTGTTATACAAAATTGTATCTATTCCTATGTATTTAATAATTCAAAAATAATCTAATTCCCTTTAAACTAAAACGGCCTTAACTAATTAACATTTTTTTAAATATTAATAATACCTAATAAGAAAAACAACATACTTCTAGGAAATCTGGTACAATAATAGTATGCCTACTCAAAAGAACCAAAACAATGAAGTCAAATACAGGTAAAAATACCACAACAATAGGTACATTTGATTTTTAAAATACCACAAAGGGTAATTAGGTTTATTGTTATTATTAGTATATTCGTATTTAGGATAATACCTCACCCATTTCTACGAAAGAAAGACACCAAAGTTACGAACTGTTGGTCAAAGCAATTTTGGAGATGAAAGAAATTCTCCTAAATTTGTCACAAGCTTGATTTTATGAACGTTCAAATTCATAAAAGCCGCGAGCAAAAAGCAGGCAAAATTGAGCTGGTTGAAAAACATCTTTAAGCAATCTCATACTTCTTACGCAGGATCAACGTTCATGCATCGTCATAAATAAAACGCACGTTTATTATCATTCCCAAACACAAGTTATAAACACACTCGAAAAGGCTATCAAGTTTTAGAGACATTCAAAATCAATTTGCGATCAAATTCTTGGAATCGTGCAAATGACAGATTTAAATTAAAGTGTGATGAAAAAACAGTCAGCAAATGCAAAACATCAGTCATATGAACGCACTTTTATAGATTCAAAAATGTTTTTGGCGAGCAGAGCATAAAATAATTAATTTTATCTCGGTAGCAACAGCTACTATTGCATGTAATTAAGTCAAACTCAATGATTTCTACGGATCAATGCACATTAAAGGAAAACATTACGTAAAAATGAAATTGATAACGCAAGAAAGGCGTTTCTTATCAGTATAAAGATAAATGGGACTTTTTTACTACCATTCTATAAATGTTTACATTCACGCGAAAATATGATTCATGCGTAGTTTAGAGTTTTGGTAGATATTGTTACTTGTAGGTTATTCAATAGAATGGTTACTTAACCCGTCGTATGCTTTTTTTTTTTTTTCAGGGGGGAAAATCATCCAATGACTTCTCCCACCTTGGGCGAGGCGAGAGGGAGTGTCAGACTCTTACTGACTAAAAACCACCCCGTTCCTTCTCCTGCTTTTCGAGCCGGAGCCCCGGTAAACCCGCTAGGTAGTCCGCAGCTCCGGATCAGGCATCAGCCCTACTGGGCCCCATCTGTGGTGGTCTGATGGCTCTTTGAGGCGCGCGCGGAACGCTACGCGCCGTACGCACGGGTCTGGTTCTGTTCGGGCGGTGAGCTACCCTTACTCGCCGTCCGCAGACCCGCACTTACGGTGGCCGGAGATCGTCTCGGGATCCCCGACGCCCGGAGTGTCTCTCGCGACGGCTGGGGCGTGAGGAGGTTTGTTCTCTCACGCGCCCCGCCTCCTCCTTAGCTAGCATGACTGCTTCGCAGAAAGAGGAGACGGCATCCCAGTCCCTCTCGCTCTGCACCATGGCCTGAACCAGTGCCGGGCGCGAGAGGTCGCCGTCGCCGCACAACATTCCCTGAGGACTTGGCGGTGCTCAGCCCACGCAGGGCACACCGCCACCGTATGTTCTACCGTGTCCTCCGGGCGGTCCTCGCAGTGATGACGCCCGGGCGTTTCCTCCCGCCCAATAAGGAACAGGAACCTACCGAAACTCCCATGTCCGGTAAGCACCTGCGTCAGGCGGTAGGTGAGGACGCCGTGGCGCCTCTCTAGCCACTCTTCAAAGAGGGGACTTACCGCTGCGATGACAGCGAGCCCAGCCCTCGGTTAACCCGTCGTATGCTGAAACACTGATCGGTTTGAGACACAATGTGTAATCTATTGTTGTCTCGTACAACCGCAGACGAAAGGTTAATAATAGATAAGGATGATGTTCATTTTAGTTTTTTCGTAACATTCTTCCTTTTCCCTTAGAGAGAACACTAAAACGGAGCGGGCGGTATAATGACAGAGTGGAATACGTACAAACGTACATTTATGCTTTTTAAAACCCCAGTACAAGACAAAAATCCTAGTGTGGGGCAACTATTAATAAAAAAAAGGAGTAAGTAACAATATCTCCTCCACTCTTATTCAAAAAGAAAGAGCAAACACTATCGATACTTCGAAGATCTAAGCGAAGATGAAAGATTTTCTAATGAGCAGTTGAAATGGCAAGATGACAAACAAAGCTTCGGCATCATAAAATCATCAGAATACCTTTCTTTTTGCCGGGCACACTCTTTACTCGCCCATTGGCTGAAAAACAAACAAAATTATAGTTTTACAACACTCTAACGTACCAAGTATCGTATGATGTTGCTTAGAAAATTTCTCTTTCATTTTAATAGACCAAATCTTTAATTTCGTACCGATTTTCTGTTCATTGTTCGGTGAGCGGGGAATTTTTGATGGAGCCGTCTCATGTTGTATGAACCTTAGCGTTTGTTCTTTGGCTGACAGTACTTCTTGTTCAGTAGAAGAATCTTCTATCTTGTCTTTTTCTCTTATTTCCTCTTCCTTCTCTTTTACTGGAGATTCAGGTTCATTGATAACTTCTTCTGTTCTCTCTGGGGTTGAGCAGGGAGCTTCGGACATGTTGGGCGAGTATGGTGAGTCGATTGGACCATTTTCCTCATTGACCTTGTCCGAGACGTTGTTCTGATATATCGTGTCCTGGTCCGACTCCGTTGTGAAGTCTGATCTGTCGCTCTTTGGACTTGTCACGTTGGTCAACTGTAATGAGTTAAGTCTTTTATTATTCACCCAATAAGTCTTGATCGACACAATTAATGTAACTTGCGCAAAACGCTAGAAACTTGCGCAAAACGGTTGCGCAAATTGACACAAATATGAACATTTCATTTATAATGTTTTAAAAGAAGAAGACTATTTTCTTTTCGTCAACATTATTTTGTGTATGTAGGCCCTTTTAAATAAAGGGCCTGAGCAGCTTGCAATAAAAGTAAACAAAAAAGTAAACTTGTACATCAACATTGTAAACGGACACAAATAATAGAAATAATTTACCGTAAAACTGGAGTCCTCATCAGAATCAGCATCTAGATCGACCATCATCTTCTCTATAAGTCGCTCCATAGTGGTCTCGCTGGTGGAAGCTGAGGGGCTCACTTGCTCGCGACCGCGCTTACTTCTCTTTACCACCTACAATAAACACATAGTAAACATATTGAATGTCAAACTGGTAATGTTTTAGTAAAATGTCTCGTATTAGGGTAAGACTCTTAAGGCCTTGAAGTTAGAGTTTAAATTAAAATACGTTTCTCTAAACGGAGATCTAACTCACCCCGTGTGTTGTAATTGGGTTGGTTGTTTAAATCACTACATAGTATAAAACAAAGTCACTTTCTCTGTCCCTATGTCGCTTTGTATGCTTAAATCTTTAAAACTACGCAACGGATTCTGGTGCATTATTTTTAATAGATAGAATGATTCAAGAGGAAAGTTTATACGTATAATATATGCATAATATATCACCATTGCACCCATGCGAAGCTGGGCTCGCTAGTCACGGTATAAAATAAATACAAATACCAACTGACACAATTCGCACGGTGGAAGGTGATTTGTATGTAAATCTGACGCGACGGACTGTATATTTGTTTTACGTCAACTAATAAATTGGGATTTTCAGTTGTAGAATTGTTTATTCTAACCTCTACATATTTGGTAAGCATTTTGTAAGACCTAGCTTACCATTAATAATTTGTGCATCGTAATGCGAAATCAATTCCCGAGATAAGGATCTTAAGAAACGAGTAACAATTCACCTATCCAGACCATCATATATTTTCGAAATAAGGAACCTTACAAATACATGAAACTTCCATGGGTGCATTTACAAACACGTGTCAAACAGCGAGTGATTACAAGAAATCATACACAAACCCGAATCCACACACAGATTCCTTGCAATTGATCCGACAAAGTTACAGTAGAGTACAATAATTACACTTAAACACTTTAAACGCCACGGGGGTCACCGATAACCGACGTTAGCGGAGGATTTGCCTTCAACAGTTTTCTGTTGGCAGTCAAAGACTTAAAATAGTTAGAATACTTACCAAAACTTCCTCATTATTGCTGACATGGGTGCTGTTGTTATTGCCGTAATGGTGGGAGTGTCTTCGGAAGCACATGGTGAACTCAAAAAGGGAATGTAGCGCGGACGCCCACGACTGGCGCGGCTGGCCGCTACTGGTGCGCGCGCGACTCAGTCTGTTGCCCTGGTACTTCAGCGTGCGTAAATAGCGACGGTGGCTTTGTATGTACATCACCTGGAAATTTATTAACAGTTGCATATTAGTTTTATCAGAGCTTACTACTACGAATTGTGTCCAGTATATGGTAATAGACTCACCCCTTATTACAAGGGACTTATAATACAAATACAACAGTGGAGTAAAATGTGTACCTCTGCCTACCCCTCCCCTAAAAAGCGTGACGTCGCTTACTACTTACTTAGCAAACTTTGTTTTTTTACAACTACTTATTATTCGGCTTTTGCAGCTAGTTCGAGATTTCATTAACATTTGAGGATTAAATTTTACTTCATTATATCGATCAGTTTTGTTTTTAACTCCTCTTAATCTAAAAATCTAAAATGGAGTATAAAAATTCGTAATCTTTTAATGAAACTTTCACTTTATTTATTTTACTTCTAACTCACCACATCAGCGGATCTCAGCGGCGGTTTCCCCATGACAAGGTTGATGAGTGATATAGACTCCCGGGTGATCCGCAGCGCCACTATGAGTGCCAGGAAGAACACCCATGGTAGAGGCCGCACTAACTCTGGTTGAGGACGCTCGTCCTGATCCACTGGAAGTAAGAGATATAGGGAGATTAGCAAAGGTTTTAGGAACAACTTATATCATCATACCTACTAGCAAACCCGGCGAACCCTGTTTTGCCACCAATGTTAAATATTTCCCGATATTTTTATTTGCTATATGGCAAAACCGTGAAAATCGGTTCATGCGTTCTGTAGTTATAGTGTGAGGAAGTAAACCCCGTCTTATTTTTATATAATAGATTAGCAACAAGTCTGTCTATTGCTGTGGATAAAAAGGAAAAGGACTAACTACCGTACTCAGAGACATCTACAATGAATAAATGAATATGTATTTGAATTTAATAATTACTTAAAATAAATCCTTAGTAACGATTTTGTTCCGAAAAGAACTGCTAGAACTGGGTTAGGTAACCATTAAATGACTCTGAGTATGGAGGTTAGGAAATATGTATAGAACTTTATTGTTGGCTCTTCATGGCACATTTACAAAAGGTTGGCAATGCATTAGTGATGCTCCTAGTGTTTTATTTAGGTTACGGTAACCGCTTGCCGCTTACCCTCAGGCGTTAACCCTAAGTTTTGTGTTATTACCAAGAAAAACAGTGTTATTTTTTGGGTTCCCTCTCATTGACAAAAATACCGACCAAATGCGCTTTTATCACATCAACAGCTGAACACTAAAAGCATATCACAAAAATTAAGCCTTGTTTTGTAGAGGCTTAGCTCAATCTCGGCTTATTTCGTAATTGAAGCGTTGTAATCAGCAGACGAACATTATACCACGCATGATTCACACACACAGATAATGTGATAGATACAATTATTTAACAACAACACTCACATTCACGATAACTTTACTTGATAAAGCAGAGTAGAAAAAAGAGAGCGTTTTGTTTCTAATATTTCGTTACTTGTCTATTTATTTATCAAGAGCTAATAAGTTTTGGTTAGTCGCGTGTAAAATTATTTATTATATTATCGGCTTTCTCATGTAACTGTTGACGAGGAACTCGACTAGTTTCAAGCCCTGCTAGAGGCTCATATTTATGTGCAGCATACTGCGACACAGGACGCGGCGACAAATAGTTAACGTGAGAAAGCTGATAAAATAATAATAAATCTCAATATATACTCACGAAAGTTATAATAAAGTTATGTTTTGCTTTTGATTGAGTATGTACGACCAGTTGCACGAATGTAGAGGAAGCAAGGATAATTAATATAGGTAATTATATTAGGTATTCTTGGAGGGTGGATAAAACACCACATATTGTATGTTTTTATGCTAAGCTCTTTAGAAATAGACCGCTCACTCACGTGAGTTGTACGAAAAAAGCTCGACTAATTTCAAACCATACCGGACCTCATTATCTATATTAGAGAAACAGCAGGAAAGGATTACTAGTTCTTACATCTTACACCTGCAAATAAATCGGTACCGAATACCTGTATTTTCAGTTATAACAAGGATTTTTCATAATATAAATATAAACTATAATTCATAGTGTAAAATATAAACAATTCATGTGCATTGTTTAAAAAAACCCCAAATTACAGAATATTCATCATTGTAAAACTAGATTTAACGTAAGATTAGTGTGGAACATCAGATTACAGTCAAGGCTAACTGGTGCTTTTGTTTGTACACCAACATATAGGTACCTATGTATATAAAACACTATTTAAACTTCAATTTCGTCAGTACCTAACAAGTCTAACCACATAGTACATACCTACATACATATATAAATATGAACATCAATCCTATAGTTTCTTTCTTTAGTATTGAACATAATCACGACCATTCTACTGTCTGCAACACAAGATCTCTTATGATATTAGAAAAGTAACCTTCCTGACTTCCCATAAAATCTAGTTTTCCATATCCACTTAGTATTACGTCCTCCAATACTTGCATGAAGTGCTATTTACACTAAAGACTTCTTACTTGTTTCAAAAGGAAATATGTAGATGCATTTTCAAATAATTGCAATAATAGCCACGGTATTTAAATTACTAGTTCTATAGAAATGTAAACTGCAGGAGAGTTATGGAAGAGACAATGTCTCCTGCATAATATGTAGTGGATGAAATGACTCTTCACAGTGAGATGAAGGCAATAGGACGGTAGATACAATATAATGTCTGATTGGGAGATGAAATAGAAGACGTTTCTCCAACTCTAGAAATCATTTTTATTTTAATGTCCATCTGGTAGATTATTTTAAATAGATTAGTTTTTAATTTTTCATACCCCGTCATCATTCTTTGAAATAACTTTGATTAAAGGTAAATAGAAGTCATATCAAATACCTAATGTCGTTAACGAACTGTCTATCCGGAATACGCAAATCAAGAGTAATTTAACCAAATATTTAAGTGTATAAATATAAGAATATTTACATGGCGGCGGGACGGCCCATCTTGCGCACTTCTCAACGACCCATAGTGTGCGGTCGAGGTGTCTCAGGACCGACTGCCCCAGTCGGTAGCTCGCTGCATGCTCCGCTATACTCTGGAATACCTCCTTAGCCAGTGACACCAGCTCCATAATATATCTGGAACAGTAAGGTACAGAAATAAGTATTTAAAGCTAAAATGTGCATTGGGCTCGTAACAATGTGGACTTAATTAAGTAAGTAACAGTAAAATTAAGTATCTATAGATAAATCCACATTATGTACGGCCAGTTACTTATTACCTATAGGTAATATAAAAGTAATTCGGGTTTTCCTTCCTGACTTCCTGACCCTATAACTCCAGAACGCACGAACCGTTTTCCACGGTTTTCGTTTGAAAGGTCTCGGGCTCCTTAGCAAGGAAATTTTTCAAGAGAATAGCAGGAAATCAGGTAAAATCATTGGTGGCGAAACTGAGTTCGCCGGGTTTGCTATTTAGGTTTAAAAAGAAATCACCGTTACACAAAGGAAAATGTTACCGCCATAGCTACCCCAAATAAGGATGTTAATTAATTTACTTTTTAATAATAAAACATATTTTTTGATCGTTTTCTTGTTTCCTTATTTTATGACGTAAATGTAAGTTAGTTAATATTTATACAGTATCGTTTATTTTTAGCATAGAAGACCATGAATTAGTTTTTTGTTTGACGTGACGTCAAGGCGTCATATAAATCTTAGTGGACGCAAACAGCGTCCTTTGATATTTTCAAAATGTGAGCGACTTTTAAAATGTTATTAATTGGTCTATTAACATTAAATAAATAGTGGCAACATGTTATCCTGTTACTCGTACAAAAACGATGGAGATTGGAATCTTTTGGACACTAGCCGTACCTAATAGGTAGAAGTTGCGGACGGAAGTAGTTCCGTTTGAGACATCACGTAGGTAACCAACTAAGAACCTACCTACTTATATGTGCCTACTTTATTTTTATTTTTTTATATCATTCAACGTCTTCTCTCGTCTTGGCAAGAGAGAGTGTCAGATTCTTACTGACTAAAAACCACCCCATCCCTATTCCTGCTTTTCGAGCCGTAACCGGGGGGCGCTGAGGACGACCACCAGGGTGGTTTTTGTGAGGTAAAAATCCTACACTCCCTAGTATTTTATCCCCAGAAAGCTAAGCGCCTTTTAAAAGTTTACCCCGTCATCAAAATAAAGATACAAACAAAACTTACGGAATATTCTGATACGGATATACAATATTTTAGAAATTCATAAAAGTAGGTAATTACTACGGTAAACCCGATAGGTAGTCCGCAGCTCCGGATTAAGCATCAGCCCCACTGGCCACCAATGCAATGCAACCTTAATGCAATTTCTCAAGTAGGTACCTATTTTTGTTTTAATTTAATTTATACCGTCATCGATAAGTATTGTTATGATTAGCGGATAATTTCTTAAACAATAAAGAAATCAAAACATAATAAATATTGCCTAGTGACGTACGTGCGTATCTACGTACGTACCTACCTATTATTTATTACTTATCTATTTACGCTTTCATTCAAGTTTCATGTTTGAAGTTCAATTGGACTTTAAAAATGTGTTTGAAGATCATGATCTTGTTGGGGAAGCTATGATATGGTATTTTCTTTTTTTATACAACATGCAACATGATTTTTGCCTTACGACAACTTAATGTAAGTATAATTTTATTTATGGTAGGTATAAGATAAGTAATCTTCTTCTTTATAAATATAAATCAATTGCTATTCGTTAGTCTCGCTAAAACTCGAGAACGGCTGGACCGAATTAAGAAAATTTTTGTCGTGAATTATTTGTACTAGTGCAGGGAAGATTTAAAAGGTGGGAATAAAATGTTTAAGACGGCACGAAGTTTATTATATATGTATAAATATATTTAGGTATAGGTGAGCTAGTTATGTATAATTAAGTACGAAGTATATACGTATTACTTACACGTTAACAGCAAATTGTTTTAAAACACCTTTTAGCGCAGAAGTGTGAATTTCAACAAAATCATAATTATTGCTCTTACGCAATAGGTAGTGCGAATTTTATCAAAATAATAAAAAATTGTAAGTGCATAACACATAGGTACATGCAAGTGCATAATACATAGGTACTTGTAAAGTAGTATTATTACTACGCGAAAACCTTAACCATTAACAGCTAACGACGATTAACTGTTACCGAAAACTGCAAAAAGTCGACATTCTAACCCAGTTAACATTTCGGACGCAATTCACGCATATATCAAGTACCAATCAACTTACTTTATCATGCATACAAATTACAAACTCATTTTACAATGAAGGTAGGCTGAATGGCCAAACGGATCCCTTTAACAGACTGACAATAAACACGGACGCTCGCCCATTCTTTATCTATAGAGTACGAGGAATCACAAATTAGCTAACTACTTCCCCGATCCATCTGTATAAAGTATCAAGTATGTTTGTGACAGATAATAATGTAAGGAAACCAGAGTAAATATAGAAATTACAGAGTCCATAATTCATTGGCCAGTGGACAGTTTACATGTATAAAATATCGTACCACTTTATCATGTTGCTTCTAATTAATACACATCATCTAATTGGAGCAATTATGTTTTTACTTTTCGTGACACATTTATCAATAAAAATTGGCGTGTCGAAATCACATGGCTAGCTAAGCTGAACTTGGTACGTACATAGGTATTATTGCCGTAAAGCCAAAGTATAGGTGAATATTATATTAATCTTTCTCAAAAACGACTGTACCGATTTTGACAAAATTCGGTTAGGAGATGGATCATGAAATAGATTTACACAACATACCTTTAACCAAGCTGGTGAATTCGTGGGCAAAGCAATAGGTATATTATGTATATTTAATTATTTTTTATAATTAATACAGCATGATGATTTTGAAATTTTTACACACTATTTTTTAGTACTTAGTTACTTATTTTATATTTTATTGTATTCTTACCTGAATATTATATCTACGTAAATATAAGTAAGTATTTATTACATAAATAAATGACAAAACTGTGTATAAAATACAATACAAACACATCACAAAACGAGTCTCGCATCGCTAAACCACAAAAAAATACCACATAAAATATAAAACAAAACGTGCAAAATATAATCAGATTAAATTAACATATTTAATTAGAATTACCTTCACAACAAACACGTAATAAAGCCAATTATCATTTAAATCAAATAACTTGTATTCACTCTGTGATGTAAAAAAAACTAAGAAAAAAAAATATGCCGCGTGTATCGCCCTTTCAATTTTTAGAGTCACTGCTAATGAGTGCAGGAGCCTGAGTACATCATTTTGACTTCTTTATACCTTATAGATAATGAGGCGCAGAGGACAGAGGTCAGTGCAATCATAGACAGATACCGGGAGGCCAGTGAGACAAATATCCAATATATCTAATTACTAGTGATTTACTACGACTCTGCTCTATCATTTTGTATTATGTGTTAATGTTGTTGCATTGCAATTTTGTTTCTAACTGGATAATAAATAAATAAATAATAATTAATTGAATACGAAAGTGCTTGCATGGGCAGTTTTTATCCACAATTCCCTATGGCTACATTTGTTATCCACATGGCTACATTTAATATTTCAATGATTTTAGCCACTAATGACGATAATTGTTTCTGCATTATTACTCTCCTGGGCCCATGGGACAAAAAATAAATTATGCTTAACAGAACTTGAAAAAACTATACCCTTCCTACATTCGGTTCAGAAGACGAAGATATAAATAAGCATAGAAAGGTAAATCAATAAAATATAATAATTTCCTGAGTTATTTTTAGGATTTTATCTTTTTTCAGTCTAACAACATTTAAAAATTAGATATAACACATGTAATAAGTGATAAGTGTGACTTAGAGATAAGTGACACACCTTTATAAATTGATAAAATGATAATTTAAAAATAATCAACACACTGACAACCAATGCTAATAAATTATATATAGATAATTATCACTATATTATTAATAACATAGCTGTATGATATTATTTACTACATAATCAATATGTTGTACATATGTACTTATGTCTGGCAATTGTTCATTAATATTATTTGCTCATGCAGAATCAGTACCTGGCATGTTAAGCTGCAGGCAGACATTTTGTTTAACCATTTACTTTAGCATTATACCTAGGTATTGATTTTGTTCTTGAGTAAATACTTGTATAGGTAAGTTGTAAAGGATGTGTGCAGTAAAATCTGCTAAGTTGGCTATAAGTCCTATAGGTACTTGTACTGTTTAAAGATTTATAGAGGATCACGGTAGAGTTGGTTGTGTAATACAAGAGAGATTCAAGCTTGGTATACACCACTAGTGTAATCAACTGTGTATTGCTAAACCAACAAATTATACCAGTGCATCTGACTGCATGTTTACCGGCTTATACTCTTATGATATAAGCCATCTCTTGTATTACCAAAGGTAAGCAATCGCCGCCACCCATGGACACCCGAAACACCAGACGTGTTAGAAGTGCGTTGCCGGTCTTTTCGGGGTTAGGAATTTAAGGGTTGTTAGGGAATCGGGGATTAGGTAGATTGAGAGGAGATTTTTTAACCAATTGATTTGCAGTTACTTGATTACCATTTTATTAGCATTTTTATTAATAAACAAATACTATAAATTAATTAAAAGAATATTGGTGTAATCAAACAGTTTATTTCAATTGCAATAATCAATAAGGAATTTATGAAAAGAAAAAAAAAATATTGATATAATAAAAGTATTTATCTGTCTGTCAGTTGGTCTTCAAGTGAAGCTATTTCTCGTATAATGACATTTCTTTAGCATACATATATAAATACGCCTGTCTCCAATGGGGATAGGCAGAAACAATGGAAAACCAATTTTTACAATTCTTGCATATTTCTATAATTTCTTTAGCACTCCATTTATATATAGTATAATCGTATATGATGTAAGGATACAACAATTTAAATAAAATGGCACACAAAAGCTACCCTTCAGATTGTAACCCAGGCTGAATAGGCAATAAAACTTTTATTAGGCATGAATAGGACAACTTTCTAAGTGCATGCATACTCGTTTTCTAATAAATCGTAATAAAAAGAGATCTTCTCTGAACCAAGATTAAAATATTATAAAAAGAAAGCAGTAAATATTGTTTATTTGGTTGTTTGAACACAGTAATCTCTGGAAGTACTGGTTTGAATTGAATAATACTTTCGTGTTGGATAGTCTGTTTATCGAAGAAGGCTATTAAACACCAAGTTAAAATTTCAGACAAAGTAAATTGAGTATCCTTCTCATGACACAGTTTTATCAAAACTTATTTTGTTTTATATTGACTTTTTAAAATACCAAATAGTTACTAAAATGTATGAAATAGGCATTGTTCAAAACAAGGATATTGTACATATTTCTACATGTTATCCCTAATTAATTTACAGATAGGTAATTGTAGTAGGAAGTTATTTTGTGGTGACATGTGCCCTTTTTCAAGCCAAAACTACTATACTCTAGCTTCTACACATGGGATAAAAAGTATCCTATCACCCAAGTTATTCCCAGTCTTTACAAGAAATATTATCAAAATCCAATCAGTAGTTTCAGAGTGATTGATTGACAAACATCTAAACAAACAAATTCCTCACTCAAAACAAATTTAGATAAAAATTAAAGAAGTTATAGGTACCTATAATTCATAACATATTTCAAGTGTAAAAGGAATACAGATTTGTAGTTTTAATTTCAATAATTGCAACATGTTAATCAATAATATTTCTTTTTATGAACTTTTAAAAAAGTTTTTACTATTTTAGTAGGTAGTTAGAGCACTGAGAAGAGGGTACAGTCAGTTTTTAAATATCATAATAATCTGTGCAGAATAATTAAAAAAATATATAAAAAGTTATTCAATAGAGGGTTCAAATATATTTTTCTTACAAATATCAGATAAATTAAATGATTTTACGATAACAACTGCATTTATCATTTCCCCACTATACCTGTGTTGTACTTTAATGCAATAAGAACATTAATATATACATAGATTAAAATAATTCCGTAATGTGTTCTTCAAATATTTATGAAAATTAGCCACTTGGTACAATTTATATCCAAAAGGATTATCATTTCATTAGCGAAATTCATATCTTCTACGAACTTTACTAATGTGAAATTAATTATATTTTGTACATTTTTATTATTTAAAGAAGTATTGTACGTACCAACAAGAATTCTTTTCGACGCCGGGAATTTGTTTGTATTTCAGAAAGTTCACCATCCACATTCATCAACTTTGTTCGTCCAATTAAATAGAGACGTTCATTCATTAATGACGACAACTTTTTATGTCATCTTTTAAATCGATTTGACAAATTATGGAATCGACTAAACGGACTTGATATCAAATGAACATCATCATTCAAAACACAATATAGGTCCTCATGGTGGTAAATGTTTGAAATCTTTGCAAAATTTGAATATGAAATATGAACATTTGACATTAATTAACTTTTAAATAAATATAACTCAAAGGTAACCGACTGACATAGTGATAGGTACTACTGATACATACTGATCTATCCGTGGATCTATCAATGCACAGTCACAGAATAATAAGTACATAAGTACAGCCCAAACCACTAGACGGATTGGGCTGAAATTTGGCATGCAGGTAGATATTATGACCTAGACATTCCCTAAGAAAAGATTTTTATTAATTCTACCCCAAAGGGGATAAACTAACAGGATGAAACTTTGTAAATTTTAAACCGATCAGACTGAAATATTGCATGCATAAATTTCTGTGATATGGTCATCCCTTAATAAAAAATGTTGATAAATGAAAAGTGGATCAAACCGTTTGTTTATTAAACCTTTTTATATCAATCCCTTGAACTGATTTAAATATAGATACGGTTTAAAACACAAAAAAGGTCATAAAATAGTTTTTTTTTATGTTAAATGGGCCGACGTTATTTATCCCAGAAATCCCGGAATTGGAAATGTTCAGGTAAGATCCCGGGTCTCTCTATATCTTAAACTACTTATCCAACAGAGATAGTTTAAGTATCGATAAAAACAATATAAATCTAAGAGTTCTACAAAAATCGACTATCAACCATAGACACCAGACCATAGATCTAAAACTCGGCTTATTTAGTTACGTCAAAATAATACCACACAGCCGCACACACACATTGACAATACAAAAGTACCACGGCACGGCCGGGGGTGAAACAGCGGCTGGGAGGGACTGTACGACACTCACACAGTCACAGTCGTTAGTCGTCCGTCAATACAGCAACATGGCGTAAATGGCGCGTTTGTGTTGGCTTAGGAAATTAAGCTAATGTTAAGTTAATTTGCGGTTTGTGTAGTGAATTTTAGTAGTTTAGAGTAATATTATTGTGAACAAATCATAAAATGACTGCATAAAACAACGTTTCTCAGATGAGAATGAAGTGGTAATGGAATCCCTTGAAGACTCAAATTGTCACTCCATGAGCGATAGTTTTTCTTTGTATGAAAGGTATTTGAGAAGTTTTAATGTGGTTGATCCGTTGATCGAAGAAAGTGTTAATCGTGAACAGAACGAGTTTGCATCATTGAACAACTGTGATTCGGAGAGTTCACAAAGCGGAGGTAACGTAGAGTTGTCAGTCGTAACATCAACCAATGTTATAAATAAACATTGTGAAACAGCTGAAACCGAGAACAGTTTGCTTAATCAAATAGTTCATGATAACATCACAGACAAGGGGTCTAGTTTGGATACCGATTTGGGTGTTAAAATAAATTCACCTTGTTCACCGCTCGCGGCATCGCTGCTTGAGAATTCGTTTGCAACGATAGACCACAGTTTGATTAACGATAAATCTAACCCAGCTGATATTCACATATCATCAGAAGACTCGAGAACTGAGACTGTCAAGCATCCTATGTTCATAACCCCTACTATGGAGAACAGCAACAATGCAGTAGATAGTGTGCCTCTGTTTAGGCACGTGAGGCCTTCTGAAAACGTTTTCAAGTTGCCTATTAGTGAATTGTCTTTTAATGGTACCATAAAGCATGTTCAGAAGCTGAAGCCTATTGTGGATCCTATCTCAGCAATGAGTTCCAACACTGGATTAGCTCATTTGGATGAAAAACGTGGGGAGGAGAGCTGTGAACCTTACACTAACAGTAATGACAATGCAGAGTCAATTATTGAGAGCAATGATGGTGACCAGAGAGGCAGTGATATGTCTGACAGTGTAAGTGATAGGTTAGACAAAGCATCAGAGAGTACAGGAGACTCCAATTATGAGGAGAATAGTATTAAGAAGGACTGTGCAATAGTAAATGATGATGCAAGCACTGCAAAGTGGAACTCTGAGCAGAGTTACTCCTCACTTGAAGCATCATTTGACAGTGGAGTGAGATCTCCTGATATGTTCTCTGATAATGAAGAAGATGAGAGTCAGTTGCCTTCAGAACCGGAGCCAGAACCCTTTTGGAGTTTCCTGCCAGACTTTGAGACCCATGACAAGAGAAAAGTTAGAAAAATTGAGGTAAGCATGTTCACTATATTATTTAACCTTATCTTTCCTGATTAGCATAATAACCTTCAATTGTGCAAACTATTGTATGAGTAGAACTCTGAAATCATAATGTGCATTCTGCTACATATTTAACAAATTTACCTTATCATAGCAAATTACTACAACTGAAATGAATTCCAAAGGAAAATTGAAATTCTATAAAAATCATCATTTACATGTGAATGTGCAACTTGCATTTGGTAATCTGAGTAGGTATGCAACTTTATCAGCTGCAGGCATAGGTATCAAGTCTCAGTGTAGGTTATCTTAATAATAATACTAACTTTGTGACTCCCAAACTGCTGATACTATTGACTGTAACAATAGGCTCTTGTTTTGTAATCATTTTAAGTGTAAAAGCTTCCATTTTGTTTATTTGATATTCATAATAATACAATTTTTAAGTTAGGTATGTTTATCTTACAACCAAAACATGGGGAAATAAATGCAAATGACATCATTGCAAAACAGGAAAAAAAATAATTAAGGATACACAATTAAAGTTTGTCATTAACATAATGGTCAGTAGCAAATTAGTATGTCATTAGACTTGATCTGAAAGAAAGAAACTAATTAGTTAATCAATCACAAATTACAAAACCAGACATAGATAGGTATAGGTTAGAAAGGTCTAAGTAATTAATGTTAATTGTGATGATGATCTATTTAGAAATGAGTTTTTAAATTGACATGGTCACTAATACTATCATTAGAACTTAAGATGGGAAATTTACCATGTTATTATGTCAATGAGTCTCTGATATTTTGGCACTGTTGCAAGAGCCATTATTATGAATGTAATGAAGAGAAGAAGACAGAAATAAACATGGTAAATATCCTGTCTCAAGTTCTAATGATACTTAGAAATCAAATGTAATGAGGATTGCATTGTCCCACTTTATTTAACTTTCTCTCATAACCTATAATTAATGTTTTTTTCCCAAACAGGAAACCCTCCAAGGAGTCCTGCCACCACCATCAGTGACCATCATAAAGACTGATGTGACAGAAATGCTGAAGAAGTACTACTGCCACTTACCATTGTTTGATGATAATGCAAAAGCTGTGATGCCTGACATAAATCCTACTACACCAACTAAAAGAGTTTCGTTCATTGAAATTCCTGAGAATGTTAAAACTCATGATACTGATGGAAGCAGCAGTAGAAGTTTTAATATAGAGAAAAGAAGTTCTTCAGCTGCTGAATTGGATACCAGCATCAATGATAGGAGTGTGCATTTGAAAATGAGTAGTATGGTTGAAGCTAAAGATACGCAATGGCCTGATGTCATTAAGTGCCGATATTATGATGTGTAGTAAGTGTATTTTATATATCTTTAGTTCTATAAGAGGCTTGTGCCTTTTCTTTTGTTATACATTGAATAATTTGAATAAAACAACTAAATATTTATGGCGAAGTAACTTACAATGTTAAGGATTTTGTCAATGTAAGAAAAATAATGCCATACTCAGTCATTTATTGGTTACTTAACTCAATCTTAAATAATTGTTTTCAAAACATAATTGTTACTAAGGTATAGTTAATTAATTATTAAATGTTTTTGAGTATGGCAATTAGTGTGGTAAAAACTGTTACTGTTACTTAAAAACTTTATTAAATACATAATAATATACAGTATGTACCACATCATTACTTTCTTCAAATTATTTGAAGAGGTAGTAATTAAAATATTACACAGTGACAGTAGTAATTATCATTATTTAATTAAGTATAAGTAAACTATAGTGTTATCAAGAGTAAATAATCTAACTTACTTGATTTTATTTACTATGTTTCAAATTAGAAACCTTTTCTTACTATTATTTCTGTTATATTTATAGCTACAACATAACCAAGCACTCTGAGAAACTAGAGCAGCTAGCATTACGTTATGGAGAGAGATATGTTGGTGCCGAGACTGATACAAGTGTAAACATTCACTCCGGAGGCATGCAGTCACCCACTAGTGCTTCTAAGAGGAAGGCGCTGAGGCTCAAGTATGTATTGCAATCATTTATCTAATACATATCTTTAATCTTATCTTACTATCTAAAACAGTAACTACTATCATAAATGCGAAAGCTTGTGTGTATTTTTGTTTGTTACTCAATCATATTAGAACAACTGAAGGGATCTGGGTGAAATTTGGAATAGGGGTACATTGTAGACTGGAGTAACACTCAATACGGTAGTTTTTATCAGCTCTGCCAAACTAAACTGCTTCTGCCAGCAGTTTCTCTTGTGAGAAGAAGTTTAAAATATGATATTACTGTCAATAGTCACTATATTGCGATTGTTAAACTATGTACTATGTAGTTATAATATTACATAATTGCAATGCAACTTTTATAACTTACTACTTTCGAGACATCAATATTGTCTTATTTGATCAAGTTTGATATCAAGTTTTATGATAAACAAAATGATGTGTAGGATTTTCTACTTTAAGGATAAGTAAAGAATCATAATGTTTTAGTCCAGTTATGTTTGCATGAATTAAACATTTGTATTTCACATAGCTCATAATTCGAAAATGTATTAATAACACTGGAGATAAAATCGAATACCAACATTTTTGCTATTGTTCTTAATTGGAATAGAATTAGAAACAAAATATGCTTATCTAAGTTTTCTACTTAAGAGAACAGGGAAAGGACAGTATTATCTTTTAGTCAGCATTAATGGTCTCATACTAATTGTTTTCAAATCAGCATTCATCTTCAAACTGCATATTTGTAATTTTATCAGTAACAGCTGCTAACTAAGCATTAGCAGGAATGTAAGAAATATCAGCCCTGACATTAATTGTATTGACACACTTTAATATTTTAGCTAAGAGGCAATTTGTACACAATGTTTGTATTTAATTTCTTTAAATATTTTATTGGTTTCTTGATTCTAAGGGCTACTAAGTTAATATTAGGTATTAAAGTAGAAGTTGTAATAAGTTTTTACTTTTCTATCATACTAATATTATAAATGTGATAGTTTGTTTGTTTAGATGATTAAATGTTTGTCCGACAATTATGCTGTAACTACTAAACGGAATTTAATGAAATTTGGTATGGGCTGACTTAGGTGATAGAATACTTTTATCCCATGGGAACGCATGGGAATGGGCAAAGCGTGGCATGAGCTAGTATGTTATAACACTGAGTCTACCATTGAAGTGTAACATTTAATGTGGGCACTTTGTTCGTAGTCTTCCTATGTCAATGAAGGATTAACATCATATTTCATTTGAACCAGTAGCTCCTAAGATCGGCATGTTTTGTCAAACAAACTCTTAGGTAAGAAAATGTTGCAGAAATATAATATTACATTTTGTACCCAGGATGGCTCAATGCAAGTCCCCGGGCCGCCGTCTGTCGCACCTGGCGCGTCGGAGACAGGCGTTCGCCAGCGCAGCCACCATCAACGAGAAGGCTCAAGCGTCCACCGCCAAAATGGTGCTGATCGATAAGAAGTGAGTATGCTTTGTATAGTTTATAAATTGAAGAAGTAAATTAATAATGTAAAAAAGACCATGCATGAGACTTTTACAAGAATAATTTTAATTTTGTAGTTTTAAAATAACAATCAATTTAATATTTTGACTAAATGTTTTAAAATTTAAGGTTTATTTATATTATCAAACAAATATACTCATACAGTTTTTTTTCCAAAAGTTTCTTCCCACACAGGAAGCTGATCAACTCATCTGAAAGGAAGAGTCCGCGCACGAGACGTACGCCGGGCAAGAGAACACCAGTCCGTAAGACTCCTGGTAAGAAAACTCCAGCGAAGACTCCCAAGACACGAAGCGGCGGTTCCAGCAGGAAGAAGGCTATGAGACGGCTGCTCATGGACGCTGACCATCTGACCAGATCACAGCCAGCCCGAGAGACATTAAAAAGGGCTCTGTTCAGTCCGGAGAATAGGAAACCCGTTCCTCCAGCACCTTCGTCCTCCGTGCCAGCTCAAGCCATGAAGTCCAAGCGAGCTCTATTCGGCTCACCAGTCCGACCAGCCGAGACAAAGAGTATGGATGGCACACAGAGTGATCAGTTCCTAAAGAGAAAGCGCGACCCGTTTGATGATGACAATGACAACGGAAGGAGTAAGATAGCAAAGAGTTTGTCATTTGGCGGTGATACGATTGGGAGCTCGCATTCACATAATTTTGCTCGACGAGCGTCAGAGGCATTTACCAGGCAGACTAGTGATTTGAATGAGACTCACAAAAAGGTTAGTAATTTAAAGATTTGCTATTATTTAACAAACTCGAAGTGAGTTTGTTAATTTTCTTTATTGATCAAATAACTCACTTTGAGAAAATCCCTTTATAATATCTCAAAATCGTTAATAGTGTTAGAGATTTTAATATTCTATTTTATGCTTTCAGAAACTATTGTGGGCGGTCTCCGAGGCTCTACGTGTTCATGGTTGGCGCATGTCTTCACCTGGGTTCCGTGAGAAGGCGTCATCATTGGCGCGACTCACGCGCCGATTACTGGCGCTTCCTCCTCATGCTGCTAAACTGGCTGCACCTAAGTTCTCCACTTCTGAAGTTATGCTCAAGTGAGTACTAGATTTATTAAGATTTGTAAAGAGACTGGAATTAATTTAAAATCATCAGATATAGCATATTTTCCGTAATATATTTTTGCACGCTACTATATTTGTGCCTATTTTACTATAGGATTCTTTCATAAAATCATAAATCGTGTCCATGTCGTAATATCAAACTTCAATCTTGTTACAGGATTGCTCGTCAATACGTGTTCGCAATCATACAAGGCCGCTCCGTCGACGAGTGTTTCCAAGAGGAACAGATGAAACTCGCTAACGAAGCCAACAACAAAGTAACAGGCTATATTTCAGCCTCCGCCTACCAACAGATGAAAGCTCGACAGATGATCCCCAGCACATCAACCTCACAGATCAAAGAGAACACCCATAGTAGTGGAATTAAACAGGAACAACCGAAAAGTGGCTCCAAAAATATCCTTCAGGACAAACTAGTAAACATAGACAGTAATTCCAACAGCAGCAGTGGTCTTAGCATGCTCGACAAGACCAATCTAGGGTTCTTCAAGTCCAATTCCATGCCCTCATTCGAAGAAGCAGCTAAAATGAGAGCACGTCGACAAATTAGTTTCGATAATATTGACTTCCCGAAGAGATAAACTGCATGTAACGGCAAAAACTATTAACATTATGTACATATTATTATTAGTGACTAGTTTAAGTTTATGTCGACTTCAGCAAGATTTAGTAGAACTTATTATTCTTATGACTTCTCGATTGTAGAAAGATTTTTAGTAATTTGTGAATCAATCGCTGTAATATTTAGCGATGTTTAGTCAATCTCATCTTAGATACTTCCTTTACAAAAGGTTGACTATGATGTATTGTTATGTCTCATATGTTTATTTCGTTTTGCTTGACTAGCGACTAGTAGCCCATAAACGACGTTTTCTTGGATGAACATTAGGCAAATTGTAGAATGAAACATGATATTGCTGTATTTGTATTTCATTGACTTTTTCGTGTATGTATGTGTTACTACTATTGCTGAGTATGATCTCGGGTGTTAATATAAAATAATAAATTATTTTTCCTCGATACAATTGCAGTTTTATTTGAACAGTCGCGGACAGACGACGCGGCGTCACACACAGTATTGCAATAACCTTATTATCGAAAATAATCTCTGTGTGTAGTTATTGTGAATACCAATGAGTCATTAGATATTTTTATATTGTCTGATTGCGTTTGTTATTGTATACAAGGATTTGCAATCAACGAGTGGAGTAGTAGTGATTGGGCATATTATTCAGAACACGAATATATTAGATTAAAAAAGCAATGGGCAGCACACAGTCGTTTCCTGGTTTGACAGAGGATATGCTTGAGGACTACAGTTCTCTCACATATTTGACGAAAGGAGAAATCCTGTAGTAAGTAATTATAGATAACATTTAGTTATTTAGCTCAACATTCTTTAATTTCAACTTAAAGGTTAAGATAATAATAAACATGTTTTTCAGTTTGATGAAAAAGTTTTATTCTATAAATCCAGAAAAAGTACAAAAGGATTTCCACCACAGATTTAGTAAGGAAGATATATTGACCAAATTCCCTGTATTGGAGGTACGAAATATTTTATCTATTTATGTATAGAAAATATAATATCATCATGAGCCTATAAGCACTATGTAGTAGGTTTTAGTCATAATTAATGTTTATTTTCAGAACAATCCGTTTTTAGACCGGATATTCAGTGTTTTTTCCTCTAAAGGCGATGACTGTTTCTCTTTTGAAGACTTAGTGGATTTATGTTCGGCCATGAGTTACGAATGTCCAGCTGATGTAAAAGCCGCTTGGGCGTTTAGGATATTTGGTAAAACTTTTTTAATTTTTAGTAATTGTAGTTCCCCATTTTAGTCCACAGACAGTTGAATGATGTAATTTCCTGAGTATTTCCAATTTAGTTCCACTAACTGTAGATTGTGTCTGAAAGCAAATACATATTTTTTATTTTGTGTATGTACTGAATATGCTGACAAATTGGTTAGATTTTTACTAAAGCGCGTTCGACGCTCTGATGCCTGGAATGAACCAACCGTTTCATTTTTGTTAAACATTAGGCAAATTCGTACTATTGAACTGAATTGAAATCTGGATAGACGTTGAGTATAATTTAAGTTTATGAAGTCTGACTGAATGGGAAGGGGAGAATGGAAGAAAACCTATTGTAACCTACCTTTTCCTAATTGTAAAATTATACATTCTCAGACCTAGATGATGATGGCCAGATTACTACTAAAGATATCGGGCAAATCGTGGACCGTTTGACGTTGGGCGTCACTGGTAACCGCGACCATTACATCGATGAGACATCTAAGGATAAAATCGCTAAAGTTGTGAGTATTTATTTAAGGCTTTAGAGTTTTTTTTTTTCGAATCAAATCTCAAAATGCCACACCCTGCTAAAAATGGTGGTTGCAAATGTGAAGTCTCGGGTTTAATTCGACCCGGTTTGGGTTGTAAAGGCTGAAGTTCTCGACCCTTATTTTATAATTGGTGAAAAGTTGATACTACTTCTAGGTGTTCTGCCTCTTTGGGGAGTCTTTTAACACAATTTATTATTATTAAACATTTTACAGATCCTGGATGAAATAAATTTTGATAAGAGCGGAGGTATCGGACAGATTGAATTCAAGCTTATCATGGCCAGAATACCTGAGTTCGCAACATCATTTTATTTCAGGCTCTAAGCCAGGGGTTCCCAACATTTACCTGGGCAAGGACTACTTTTAAAATTCTTGTTAAGTTAGGGACCTATTAATATTACTATTTTCATGTAGTCCCACACTCTGGTTTTATCATTCAGTTTTAAATATAGTGACTTGAGTTTTTCATTTGCTTCTGTTATGTGTCTCCTTCGAGATAAGTTTAATTTGAGCTGTAACTAAGATATTTAATAGTGGACAGAGCTGTAGTTTTGTGTATTTCCTTTTTGTAATTTAGCGGCCCATGTTTTCGCTCCTGCGGACCACCGATTGGGAACCACTGCTATATGTTAACTAAGCTATGTATTAATTTAAGAATCTACCTTTATAACAAGAGTTATAACAACATGTATTTAATAAAGTTTTCGAATTGTTTTCAAATGTTTTGACTAAGAATATCTGTTTACCTTATATTAATTCAATTTTATCTGACGAATGCTTTACAAGCAGCTTTGTTGTAGCGTCCGGCGAGCGTACGATCCGGCAGGGCCGGAATCCCGGATGTTCGGCCGACGTTTCCGGGTAACACCACTGGCTGCTTGTATTTCACATGGTACATTGGGAATGATAGGTAGACTCTGGAATAATATTTTTTTATAAATTTAATAGGTTCGCCCCCAATTTTCTTGATGATAGCTTGATGGCAAGTAAATTGGCATTGGATGGCTGTTAATTAAAATGATCTGTTATTGATTGATATGATTTCACTACTCGTAGTTGTAAGTGCGTGCAAGGTGTTTGGTTCGATGCCAGAGACAGGCAAAGTGAATTTGCGTGTTTTCGATTTAAAATATTCTCAGTAGAGGCATCAGGCATGGAGTGTAGAATGATGATTCAACTCCTGTTATTATCAATTCTATTATTTCGGCGAATAAATAATAAATTATGTCTTTATTTCTTAGATTATAATTTATACTCACGGGGTCATTTCTTGAGGACATTGCCACATATATTCCGGATCCCTGAAGTATAATAAAGGATGGTTGGCCTTTGGATAATATCTATAGTAGTCCCTGTGCCGTTGAGCAGCCTGTTAATACAAATTTAAAAAAAATAACTAATGGCCCATTTCATACGGACTCCAGGTCGGACGAATAATCGCGCGAAAAGAATAGCTATTATGAAATACTCTCCAAACGACTGATGGTATACATTTTGCATATATAAGGTCCTAGGATTATGTTGTCGTAATGAAATATGGTTCTAAGTTTCTAAACTGCTTATTTTATGGTTGTACGTTATGAAACAGTTACATAGTCCGCTGATACATTGTTCATGTTCATAGGTACTTACTTCATAAAATGTTTCGATTTCATCTTGTCTCGCATTATCTATAAATAATATATTATCCATTTCTGTAGATCACTGTAATTTTGATACTACCAAATAACCCACTTGTTAAAAATTTATTACGCGAGAATCATTATTATTTATTATGGCAGAATTCAAATTTCCCCCTCTGTCTTTGCGTGATCTGACATTCGGAATAAAAAATATTTCAATGTCAAAGTCAAATCAAAACAATGCAGTCTATAGTAGGTACCATAGAGCTATTATCCCTATCAGGCAGGGATATCGAACTTTTACATATTGACGTCCTAATTTCTTTGAAGAAATGTGTTTAGAGGTCGTAGGTGTGCCATCAAATATATATTTTTTTTATATTACTAAATATCGATCAGTAGCTACCTAGTTTACAGTTAGTCTGATGGTAAGCAGTCATCGCACTCATCCCAGTGTACTTCATCATCATCATCAGCCGAGTGACGTCCACTGCTGAACAAAGGCACAGTGTTCTTAGCTACCCGCAATACTAGAGACATTACAAACGCTCAAAATATTTTGTTCCATGCCATCAATGGCACGCGTGCCAATGGTTCTCCATCCTTGATTTATATTATTGTACATACATTCAAATGTACAACAGTAAGTATAGTACAGATTGCTAATAAAGATTTTGGTTTTTCTATAATCATTAATTAAAAGGAAAGTATCAGTTGCAGTCAAAATATTTATTTTCATAATTTTAAGGTATTGAGATTAATTAAATCACAATATTTTCAATTAATCTTTGCTTATTCTTTCTCCGTATTTTTAATACTTGAAAGCCATGCAAGCACTTTTGTTGTAGCGTCCAGCTAAAGTTCTTTGAGGTAGCGTTGGGAACACTGAAGTTCTTTCAAGAGTTACTGGCAGTACAGCGGGCTGTTTATATCTTACATGGTAAGGCGGGAAATCTAGGTATACGCTGCAAATTAACAAAACAATGAGAATTTATATTAGAAACGAAAAATATTAAATAAGACATTCATGTAACACTTACTGAGACATTTCTTTTGGACACTGCCACATATATTCAGGATCTCTAAAGAAGGCGAGTGGATGATAAGAACGAGGGTAGCCTCTATAATAATCACGATGCATTTGACAAGCCTGAAAAAAGACATCTATTCTTGTAAAACGACTTCGTTAAGAGCATCCTTATAAAAAGTACTAATCTATAATATAAAAATAAGTCAGGTTTTCCTTCCTGACGCTATAACTCCAGAACGCACGAACCGATTTCCATGGTTTTGCATTCGTTGAAAAGATCTCGGGCTCCGTGAAGTTTATAGCAAAAAAAAATTGAAGAGAATGGCGAAACGGAGTTCGCCGGGTTTGCTAGTTTAACAAAAAAAGAGTCAAGTCAATCATAAATACCGTGTAGAATTTATCAATTTCTTCTTGGCGTAAAGGATCAGAGAATAAAATATATTTAACCATGATGATATTTATATTTTCGTATGCATTGTCAAAAATCTCTAAAAATCGTCAAAAATCTTTTTAGACTTATTTCAAGTCAAGCAGTTTGGTAAAGTACTAAAAAGTTCTTATTTGAAAATGTATAAAACGTCATCCGTCTATGTCTATGGTTAAATAAAAAAACCATCGACGAGATTAGAGTAACAGATTGAATGGGACGTCATTACGTCAAAATGGTGTGTCATTTTTAATCTGTGCAACGTAGTAGTAATAAACGTCAAAACAAAATCCCAAAATTTTGTTCTACTATTTTTAATTTCTTTGATATTTACTCGGGATTTGTTAGTTTTATTGTAAATTGAACTAAGCTGTGATTATGAGATGTGTATAATATTTGTTTGTGATAATTGGATATCAGTTCGCAGCGGCCACTTTGTTATTTTGGGTGAACTATTTTTGTCCGCTCTAGTTTCGGTGCATTGGAATAAATTTTGACATCCAGGAAAAGAATGTTCTTCCTGTACAGTAAGTTCGTTAGACCCTAATATACTTGATAGGTAACAGCTGTAGACTAGAATTAGGTTAAATGTGGTATGAATCGCACATTGGCTCGTCGCGTGGGAGTACAATCATTAGCATTATTTTTTGCTTGAACGTCGCTTTCGTAGATTCTTTTATCCACGCGTTAATTATTGCTGTTATCTTTTCTAATTTACACTCTATATTTCACTTGTAATTGAGTTCTAGTTGGCTAGGTATGAGCTGGTGAGATGGTAAATATTTATACTTATATTTATTGAAATCATGATCAGATCACAATTATATTAATTTACATGTATATGAAATAATTTCCTTGTGTTAATTTAAGCAATGTTTACTTGTAGAATAGATGACTATAATCTGTACTTAGTATTTGTGATAAAATATCAAATTACAACAACATGGAATTATCTTTAGATGTTTGTGTTAAACAAATAAAAATAATATATTTGATTGAAGGTTATTCACCTTGTTTACTTAACTTAGTTAGAAGTTGTTATACAGTAAATCTATCAAATTTCCATCTACCAATTTATTTAAATACTAGTTAAGTATTACAGAAACTAATTTTATTTATGTAAATATGAACCTTAAGTAAGTTTCAAATAGGCACACAAAGGAATACCTAAATACAAATTGTAGGTATATTTTATTTTAAAAAGTAGCTTGATGAGGGATATTTATAAGTTTTATCAATCTAAGGGACTGTTTCACTGAACTAATTATGAAATTTGTCAGTTGCATAACTACAACAAAAAATACAACAAAATCTAATTACCTAGGCAATTATAATATAACTAATCTTAATGAAAATTTAATTGGGTATTCAAAAAGATGCTCTAAAGTCAAATACATACAATACATATTATATCTATCTAGCTAGTATCATAAATAGTATATGAGTCATAACCTACACACCATGTTATGTGTGTGTACCTGCTATCTGACACTTATCTTATCAGTAATTTTATTTGTTGCTAGCAAATAGACTGCCTTTTCTTATCACACATGCATTATCAGACAATCAACCGATAGTAATTTGATATGTTGGCAATAAGAAAACAAATAGAAATTTTTAAGTTTTTGTTTTCTTAAGCAATTTTTGGTCTCAATATAATACCTATTTAAAGCAAATCTGCTTTAACAAAAACATTACTGATTATTTTTTATTAAAAATGTTGCCCTACACTAGGATTTTCTTTGGCAACATTGGTGCGTTTACAAACATACAAGTTCACATACACATTTGTTTTGTTGGTTGGTCTATTTATTAACATAAGTTTGTATACACAGACTTGGTTTTATATTTTTTCTTTTAAACACAGTAGTGGCACTTGTAACCTTTATTGTGTTTAAAAAAAACATTCTTTAATAGGACCTACCTACTTCTCATGGAAAAAAATCTAACTGTATAACAATGTTTATAGTAGCCGGTTATGTATATACTATGCTATATTTATCTAAACCGTCTGTACCTACATTAGTAGTATCAGACATCGAATCATCACATGGTATGAATTCTCATAGATTTGCAGTCCATACATAATTGTACCTATGAATAATATAAAATATTCAATATTAAAAAACATATTGCACAAAACCTCAATTTAATAAAGGACATCACCCATTTTGTTCCTAATTCGAAAGCGCTGGCCAAAATGAAAAAATATGATAATCCATTAGCTAATGTATTAAAGTTCCTAATTAAATAGAGAATTACGGCGACTATCAAACGGTTCAAAGTTCGAAACGATGACAAATCATCGACATGGCAATAAAGATAATCTGAAACATTAATAGAGCATTAATCAGTATAGTATAACATAACTAATTCGTGTTTTGTCATCTATGAATGGAGTATTGATGTATTTGTTGAACAATACTTGCATGACTCACGCTGAATGCTCTCTACACTTCAATAGCTGATTGAACTGCCCTCCCTGCAAAGCTTTGTATCTATTAGAGCATGTACCTTTTGTTCAACAAAACAATAGTTCACCATTTGTGTCATTTAGCCAATAGTTTGCAATTTCCTTAGCATTGCGAGCATATTTGATTGCATTAAGTGCTTCTATAGGTCTATAGGTAATCAATTTGTAATATTTATGGTAGAAAATCCTTAAATTGGGTAGTTAGGTACGTATTTCGGGGCGCAGTTTTGCAAAGGATAGACTGCGAAAGTTTAGCAAGGTATTTCTTTTAGAGGGTCCTATTTAAAGTTGTTCCTAAAAATCCCTGGTTGGCTACTTTAGACTTTTTTACACTTAATCCACCTCTGTATTTACCCTAAAACATATATCACAATAGTTTAATGCACTGTAATAAGGAAAAAGGAAATATCGCCGCAATGACGCTGACTCATTCCATTGCCTTAAACTCTTGTCATTCGAATTTGAACTCTATTGTGGCAAGGTCAAAGTAACAAATGGGCACTGCAGGTATTCAACTCAACCTTAGGTCGTGCGTCAAGGAGGTTTTACTCACAGTCATAATGCATCAAAGCAAAGATGCGTATGAACTCTTTGATTGAATTCTTTGTTTGATAACAATGTTGGTTGTCATGGATACCAGTCGATTCTGTTTGTTGATAATGTAATGTGGCGTTGTTTATCAATTGTCAATAATAGTGTTTACAATGTTGTGATTGTGTTTGTTCAGCTCAAAATCAGACTCTGAACAGATGTTAGTGGAAAATTCCTTTTCATGTTAAGGGTGTCCATTTTTAAATCACGATTTCGTGTACTTACTATCTTCGGTTACCTACCTACCATTATGCTTTCTCTAATTGTTTAATAATTAACTACTACTTAGGTAACTATAAAACTGTGCTAGTGGTATCAAGCCTATTGTTACCTATTGTTTCACGATTTCACTTAATTTTTGTGTTGTTACTAAGTTACTGCAAACTTCTACTACACTACCTCTAACATTTCCATTTAAACAACGTATCTATTGAAAGGAAAATGTATTACGGTTCAGTAAACAAATTACATTTACTTACAATACAGAAAAATCGATTAATGATAAACATGTTTTTTTTCATTATACATTTAAAAGTACCTATTCGTCGGAGCTGCGGACAACCTAGCGGGTTACGAGGGCTCCGGCTCGAAAAGCAGGAGTAGGAACGGGGTGGTTTTTAGTCAGTGTCTGACACTCTCTCTCGCCTCGCCCAAGGCGGGAGAAAACATTGGATGATTTGCCCCATTTAAAAAAGTACCTGTTCGAATAAAAAAATCTCAATAACTTGATAATAACTCCTTTCCTATTTGAAAGCCGTAATATCAGCGTATCTATTTCCGAGTCTATTTAAAATAGTTCGCTAACCGAGATATATGTAGGTTAAACCAAGCCAGTCATTAGTTAAATGATTTATTACTCACGTTTCAACGTATCTACTGTGGCTCGGTTATTGTGCCAAGTCTAATATTCGAACAATAGATATGTAGATGTATTGGTTTGTGACAGGCTTGGAATAAATAACATTATTGGTCAATCATAACTATGATAGATGAATACCTATGTACTTAAACTCGACTAGAATTGTTCTGATAAAATTGAGACCTTTTTATATATCTTTCGCCACTTCTTTTACTCATGTAGTTAGGTAATGTAAGCTTAAGGGTGCTTTTCATAACTTCGTAGCATAGTTTCCATCATAACTATGCTACGAAGATGTAATAGTTAAGTTGTGAAACTATGTGGCCGTTTGTGTGAGGAAGATGCGCAGCTCGAGTATGCGATGTATCGATAGTAGACAAGCCACATAGCACGCATCTTTCCATATAAAAAATATAGCTTAGTTGAGTCCATTTCCAACAGTGCTATGCTATGTGTAACAATGAATATGATTGACGGAAACCAAACGAATCCTCTGCAACGTAGCGTAGCACATCTCTGGTGGAAAAGTACCGTAAAGCCGCAGTAAAGTAATAATTCAAGACTATTTTCGAAATCTATATGCTCCACAATACATTGCTCACCTCGAACCAGAGATAACTGAATAAGCAGTGGCGCTTGTAAACAGTCTCTCAAATATAGCGAAGATACGATAAATCATCATCATCATCAACCATAAGGCGATTGTTTAGCAGTAAATAGTGCCTCCCACATAAACAATAAGTTACTTTCATTAGAACCTGAGACGGGATATTTACCATGTTTATTTATGTCTATGAGTTCCCATATTTCAGCACTGTTGTAAGCGCCATGATCACGGGATCACAGTTCATCCGTGGTAAATATCCCGCCTCAAGTTCTACTGATAGTGTTAGTGACCATGTCAGTTTTAAAACTGACTAGCAAACTCGGCGAACTCCGTTTCGCCACCAATGATTTACCTTGTTTTCCTGATTTTCTCTTGAATTTTCTTTGCTATAAATCTCACGGAGCCCGAGACCTTTCCAACGAATGCAAAACGTTGGAAATCGGTTCGTGCATTCTGGAGTTATAGCGCCAGGAAGGAAAACCTATTTTTATATTATAGATAAGTTACTTATCAGCAATTTTCCCTGTTTCCAGTTGACCCCTGACCAGTATCATTGTGATGGTGATGTCGTGCTCTGGTATGGGCGACGCGGTGCTTCGTGAGCGGCTGCCGGCCTTGTGGCGCCGCATCGAGGATGCTCACTACAGCTACCTTGAGACTGACGACAGCCCCGAGAAACTTGACCAGAAGAAGAAGCTTGAAGGTAATTTTATAGGCATACAGTTGATGACCATATTTATTTTGAAGATATTGTGGGGCCTCGTTCCTCGTAACTACTGGTATTTTTTTTTTTGGAATAGGGTCACCTAATGTTAAGTGATCAGCGCCGCCCATGGACTCATGTGCGTTACTGTTGTGTCGATCTAACTGTGAATATAAGATTTTAAATACTGGACTGAGTACGATTGTAATCTTTATCGAACAAATATCGAACAACTAGTATTAAATTCTTTAATAATTTGAGTATTTGTTAGACTTTAAACGTTGCCCCACATTAGGATTTTCTCCTGTGTCGTGGGTGCGTTTACAAACAAGTTCACATACACATGACACCCAGACCCGAAACAACAATTTATGGATCACACAAAGAGTGGATGCCCAACCACCGTACCAACCGTGCAGTCTAGTAGTAACCATGGTATATATACAATAGTTTACTTATTTATTGTTATTTTTTCCAGATTACATAATAGAATACCTATCATTAGTGCCTCATGAGTGCAAGTTTGGTCTCGCGGAGACCGGGAAAGTGTTCCAGAAGACGATCAATGAACTGGCGGAGTTCAGTGCGTACCGAGCTGGTCTTGGATGGGCGGCGCTCGCCAGATACGCCGCCAACCTGCTAGCTCAACCCTGGAGGAAAGAGTACAAAGTCATAAGGGTAAGCAAATGTTTCCTGATGGGTATAACCTGGGTGTCTTCAAAGCCCGAGTGAATAGGTTGCTCATGGGCAGACGTGCTCCATTGTAGGCCGCTTCATCACTTACTATTTAGGCGAGATAGCGGCCAAACGTCGGCCCATTTAATATATAAAAAAAAATAGCTGTATATTTTTATTTCGAATGGATGTTAGATATTCTCCACTAAGTACGAATCGAATGGAATTGACTCCAGTAGTATGAAATTGGCTCGAACCGGAACCCGCATGAACCAATCATAGCGCTGAACCACAGAATACTAGCTTAACGCGCTCTCGTTTCGTTTTCGTTCGACGTAAAGTAAACTCATACTAAGGGTACTTATTACGTATAAGTGACCCAATTATTTATCTCTGGTCTTCTTTTTTATATTAATAACTTTTTTAAGTGACTTCATGTACTTTTTTTCGTGGGATGTGATGATTGCATAAATGCATAGTCCCGTTCAATAACTAGATCTAATACTTAGTTTTTCTCTTCAGTTTATTAAACCTTATTTAATGTACTTCACAGTTATACTGCGGGTATTTCAAGCACGAAGTAGAAGCGAATATGGTTGGAGCGGAGACCCTGCTGCAGGCTATGGGATACAAACCTTCGGGAGCAGGTCAGATGGAGCTGGATGGGCCAATATGCCCTGACATGGTGGCTGCAGTGTCCAGAGACGCTCTCATCGCGCAGTGTGAATGTCAGGTATGTAGACAGCCCTATATAACATCTGAGCACAACTACTGTTATACGAAAAATGAGATTAAAAAATAAAAATAATGCTATCCAAAAACCAGTTTTATTGTCGCACTCAGAGTCATTAAATGTATGCTTAAACTATTCCTTAGTAACGATTTTGTATCAAAAACAATTGCTAAGGAATGGGTTATGTGACCATTTAATGACTCTGAGTACGGCAATTAAACTTGTAGGTAATTAAAGTTAGTTTTCAAATGACTGTTTTCTAGATTGTTAGGTAAATTTTTCATACTATGCAAGTTGTGTTAAGATTTACCTTTAGTTAACTGCTTAAAACTATGGTTAAACAATGATATTTTATTTATTGTTATGTAGACATTAGAGATGCCTAACTAGACTCAATGATAATAATAATGCTTTGTTTATATTAGATGACTTGCTAGCTATTCAAATGTCTAATACCATTATCTATACATGACATTGTTTTCTGTGAATGGCTTAAAATAAAAGAAAATTAGGTATTTGAAAACATTCGACATTTTTCGCGAATTGTTTGTTATCCTAATAGTTCAATGAACAAACGTCGAGGTTAGACGTGTATTATATTACGGATAGTTTTAAAATGGAAGCGCCTGTATCCCCGGGCCAAGAAACGGTATTGCCGTCTTAATTAAAAGAACTAGCATTTTTCTCATTCCACATGGATTTATGTATAACTCAATTTCAAGGAAAATGTTAGGTTGTGCCCTTAATTTTTCTCTGGTGCAATAGAAAACACATTGTGTCTCACGCAAATCTGCGCTCTGGCATACCATTGGTTTTGTTTCTGGGTAATGCTTCGTCTGAATAAAGGTTGAAAAAGATGACCTATTCCTAATAATCAACAAAAAGTAATTGTTGGTTCCTCAAGATTTAAGTGGAAAGTGGATTAACTTTTAACAGTTTTTTAGTTAGGTGCATAAAGTGGCAATTGTGATCGTTGTTACGTGGGTGTGGTTATTGTGACTGTGGTTGTGTGCAGATAATGGCGCACATATGGGAGGAGGCGTGGTCGTTGGGGGGGCGCGTGTCGTGGCGCGACGTGTGGCGCGAGCGGGCCGCGCACGCCGCGCCGCCGCACGCCGCCGCCGCGAGACTCGCCGCCGCAAGACTCGGGACTATCGACCGGAATACCAACCCGGCTTATACTGACAGTCAGTATCTTGTATTTAATTCCATAATAATTTCACTGAAAAAACGAGTTAATTCGGTAAATTAATCAATTGTTTTGTCTTCCAGGTTCAGAAATATACTCGAACATCCCAACAACGGTAACAGACGGCTACCGAAGCCGAGTGGTCGACGACAGGTACCACGGCGCCCAGCACTGCAACCACCTGTGTGACGAGCTGGAGCAGGAGCCCCCGGGCATGATCCCGTGCGCCCCGTACATGGTGCCCCCCATGCTCCCGCACATGATGTACCCGGTCCCCCCCCACATGCACCCCGACGTGCCCGTCACCGTGCCGCAGTGCAGCACCATACCCATGATGACCCCATACGGAGTCCCCTACTACTACCCCGTACAGTCCCCCTACATGCTCCCCACCCCAGTATACGCCCCCATAAAGCACGCAGCTACAGTTCCCGTCAACGGATACCCACCGATGCCCCAATACAGGTACCCCGCAGTGCCAACAGGACAACTTATCGAATTAGACACGCCTTCAGTTTACGAAAACGGTAAATTCGAAAAGTATAAAGACGAAGACAGAAATCATAAGAAGAGGCACCCAGAATCTTCTAGAAGAAATAGCACGTCGAAATCAGGATTAAGTGATGTCTCACTACCGAGCTTACCACGATCTGACACGCAGCCAGCTCTCAGCAAGGCGAGGGAAGATGGCATGGGCACGTATGAGAGCTGGGACTATGTATTTAGGAATCTGTCGAGCAAAGAACAAGAGGGAGATGGACGAAGTCGGTTCTCGCCCTCACTAGACAGAGATTCAAGGACACTCGACAGGCTAGACAGGGAGGAGAGGAGGGCCAAGTATCAGCCGACCACACTCGACCTGGAAGACGGGCTACAAGCGCTGAACCTTGACAGATCATACGACGAGGAAGTGTACCGGACTGCGAAGGTCGAGAACTTGATGAGGATGAAACAGGAGCAAGAAATGAAGAGAGCGAAACAGCTAGCGAAGAAGCAAGCTGAATTGAAAGCAAAGAGATCAGTGCCAGAACCGGTCGGTAATCCTAAGGCCGAAGGGTTAATAACACAAAAGGTCGCGCCTGACAAAGTGAAGCTACTGAATAAGAAAGAGATTAAGGATAGGAAGGAGGTTATAAAGCAGCAGAGTTCAGTCAACGGAGCCAGCAGTAATACGGCTGAAGTCAAGAAAGTGAAGAAACCCTCGAAACTAGTAGCTGCCGAGGTGGAGAAACCGAAGAGTAAGCCAGTGGAGAACGGAGTTCACAGTACAGCACATAGTTCTAAAAGTAATCAAGGTGAGATTTACAGTTACATTCTTTATCTAGGCACAGTAGGCACCTATCACCCTAAATATGTTTTGAACTAATGATATCCCTATTGTCATTTTAGTACCGAACCCATCGAACTACGACCTAAAAGCGCAGCTGATAGTGACATTGGACGAGACGGACCACGTGCGACGGTCTCCGCCGCGACAGTCGCAGGTGAACGGGGACCGGGAGCGGCCCGTGAGCAGGACGCCCAGCCAACACAACAGTGACAGGGAGAGGGTGGAGGCGGCGCCCAGCGAGGTGAGGAGGGGGGACAAGTGGGAGTGCGGCACGTGCACGTTCCTGAACGCGGGCGGCGCGGCGGCGTGCGACATGTGCGGCAAGTCGCGGCGCGGCGCGGACATCCAGCCGCTGCGGTCCGGCGGCCGCGAGTGTCCCGCCTGCACGCTCGTCAACGAGCGAGACGCCAAGCTGTGCGACGCGTGCGGCACTAGTCTACAACATTGCCCCACCTACATATAGTATGTACGCAGATTATGACGTCATCCATTTCGGGTTGCCAACTTACATCTAATCATTATTTAGTATCGTTTTAGTTGATATAACTGTTATTGAATGCACAATTATTATTATTATTCTTTTCTATGGTTATTATTTGCAGCTAAATGCAGTTTGTAGTTTATTATACATATTATACATTTTGAATTATGAATTATGAAAGTTTGTGCACATTGAATGTGTTATTGCGCAGCTGTTAGAGATTTATTCGTGCGTAAAATTATTCATATCGGTATATTTACAAATCCTATAATTGGTTATTCATTAACAAGATATATGATTGTTACATGCGCGTTAGTATTACCACATTATTGCATTGTGTGGATTATGTCACTGTTTAGACGAAACTGTTGTTTACAAGGAGTTAGGCCATGAAATAAGCGATTACGGAGTGCGACAGTTCAGAGTGATTTTACTAATTATATTTACTAAAATATCCGACGCACTTAACAAGAGCGTCAAAATTACAGATGTTGCATTTTTTCTAACATATTTTATTTATACTCGTTGAATGTTTGAATATGAAATCACATTGTCGTTTGTCGTGTAATATGTCTTCAAGGTAATCGAAAAATTAATATAGCAATAATTAGGATGTTAGTAGAATGTATGCAAAATGGTTTTAGAGAGATTACGGGCAGACTTAAACGACAACCGTTTGTTTCATGGCCATTTGAATATAAGGGGCCATCCATAAATTACGTCACATTTCATGATTTTTGACCCCCTCCCCCGTCCTTGTCACAAAGCCTCCCCTCCCTAGTGTGATGCCACATTTTATAATTTTACATCTAGATTTTTTTAAGTTTTTCGATAATAATTTCAAGTTCGTGTTTTAACAGTTAGATTATGATAATTGGAATGTGACGTCACGAAATTTAAGACCCCTCCCGCCCCCTTGTCACATAAATTCACCGACCCCCTCCCCCCTTAACGTGTGACGTAATTAATGGATGACCTCTAATTTATTATTATTATTGCTCATAAAATATGATAATTGAACTAACAGATGTATCTAATACGAGTTATTGTTATAGAACCTTTATGTGACGTAGTTACTAAATTGTTTTCTTTATATCGCTTGTGACAGGGTACCGTGTGACGTGTGAGATGTGTTAAGTTGGAGACATACTGTAGAAATGGTGATCTGACCTGACGTTACTCAATGCGGGTTAATTTGTTACTCAATTACTTAATTGACACGGTTGGTACAGTCGCTGGTCGACGAATCACTGTTATTAATTAAAGGTACGCGTCCACAGGCCCGCATCTTACGCATTCCGTATGACGTCATCAGCAATACCTACATGCGATGCATACTGATGACGTCATACGGAATGCGTGTGGTGCGTGCGATGCGTACGATACGGACATGCATGTGGACGCTTACCTTAAGCCACCTACGACATGAGAAACATGTTTGTGTGAGGTAAAGAAATCTTGACCAATCAACACGCATTGCGTTTCGTCTGGTCTCGACGCGTCTCAATAGTATGTCCCCAGCTGTATAGTACCATGGGTTACGTTTCACCAAGATGGCGGCCGATGGTGTAAATCTCGAAGTAAATAAATATGATTGTAATAATAGTGTTCGTTTATTCGCCTTCTATAATGCTTTAATGTTAGTCGAGATATAGATAAAAAAAAACGCTTTTTCGTTTTATTATTACATAATATATAATATAAATTATTGATCTGTGTATATAATTGTTAGAAATGTAAATAGTAGAACTTAAATATATTTATTTAGATGTTTGGATTTTTATTTATTTTGAACAGAAATAAGATTTAAATCATAGTGATACTAATAATGGGAAATTATAACATCATTGACGGTGCGTTTGTTATAAAGTAATAATATAATGTAATTTTATGGTCACAGTCCAATTAATATGCACAGTGTAACGATAAAAAAGTATAAATTATGCCAATAATGAAGAAAGACGTAACTGCAAATGTTGAAAATTAATCACAATAGTTTGTAGCTTACGTTGGGAGTGGTATTTATAGATAAATATATTATAGTATTTTTGCACTTACGTACTTCTTCAGGTTGGTGGTGAAATTCGTCATAGATTAGGCATTTAAAGCACTGAGGACGTGTATTTTTCTATAATAAACAGAAAGTAGATTTTCTCATACGTGATAGATTTATATAAAGAGACGTTGTGCTTGATATTCATTTGCCCTTGTTTGATCGAGTGGGACGTTACGTCGGAAATTATGACAAATGCAGATAGACGACATGTAATACAATGAAAAATAAATAATATTGTTTTATGATCCCAGTGTTTCATTTTGTGAGCCTGTTTGTTTTGAAAGCGATATTTTTAACTTAACCTTCCTCTAAGTAAACCTATATACCTATACCTTATAGGTAGCTGTTTATTTGCTTTCGCCAAATGTTGATGCGTCTTGGGTATCGTTATACCAAACGTATTGTCCGCAGAGATAAAAGAGAGGATATTATGAAGAATTTACCAATCCCTATTATTAGAAGAGGGTTGCCTCTTCTGTTCCCTATTCACCCCGTTTTACTTAACATCTTGTTCAGACCGAAATATCTATAAGCTAATTACATAGTGCGTTCTTATAAAATGTCAGGAATTAGTAATGAAGTTGGTTATGATAACAATATAATACTGTTCTTAAAAAAAGAAATTACCGCTCGATTCCGATCAATGGTGTCTGTCTATCCAGACTATCCTACTACCCAGGAGATAATTTTATTATTATACCCAATGTACAAGTGCGTGCGCAAACAGGTGAACTCTCTGTTCCCTCGCCATTTTCTAAACCCGATGGGACGGCATCGGCAAGACCGACACGACCGGAGAGAGAGGTCAGGCGCACGACCAACGGCATTAGTTTCCCGAGGTACTGGGGTGGAATACCGCCGAACTTCCTGACTCCGGGCTAATAATGTTAATTTTACTAAAAAGATGCCATTTGTTAACAACCACTAGCAACACCAGACAGATATAATATACCTAGGATGTAATTTTTTATAATATAAAAAGGATAGTACAGTAGAAGCTCTTTATTCGCGGGGTATGCGTTCCGTATATATGCCGCGAATACAGAAACCGTAAATATAGAATGGTAATTTGTATGGGGTTATAGGGGATACGTTCCTTTTTTTTTTTTTTTTTTTCAGGGGGAAAATCATCCAATGACTTCTCTCGCCAGGGCAAAGCGAGAGGGAGTGTCAGACTCTTACTGACTAAAAACCACCCCGTTCCTTCTCCTGCTTTTCGAGCCGGAGCCCCGGTAAACCCGCTAGGTAGTCCGCAGCTCCGGATTAAGCATCAGCCCTACTGGGCCCCATTTGTGGTGGTCTGATGGCTCTATGAGGCGCGCGCGGAACGCAACGCGCCGCACGCACGGGTCTGGTTCTGGTCGGGCGGCGAGCTACCCTTGCTCGCCGTCCGCAGACCCGCACTTACGGTGGCCGGAGATCGTCACGCGATCCCCGACGCCCGGAGTGTCCTTCGCGTCGGCTGGGGCGTGAGGCTCCTTAGCTAGCATAACTGCTTCGCAGAAGGAGGAGACGGCATCCCAGTCCCCCTCGCTCCGCACCATGGCCTGAACCAAAGCCGGACGCGAGAGGTCGCCGTCGCCGATCACTTCCCTGAGGGCACGGCGGTGTTCAGCCCACGCAGGGCAGACCGCAACCGTGTGTTCCACCGTGTCCTCCGGGCGGCCTTCGCAGTGATGACACCCGGGCGTTTCCTCCCGCCCAATCAAAAACAGGAACCTACCGAAACTCCCATGTCCGGTAAGCACCTGCGTCAGGCGGTAGGTGAGGACGCCATGGCGCCTCTCTAGCCACTCCTCAAAGAGGGGACTTACCGCTGCAATGACAGCGAGCCCAGGGATACGTTCCTAGATGACGAAATCAAGCAAATAGTAGATAAAAAAAAATGTTTAATTGAACTTTCTGATCATACACATTGCCTGATGAAAATATTATTATCATCAGGTTTAGGTCACACTAGGTTTAGGCAGAAGTCACAATCTAGACGTAGCTGTAATAAGGTTCCGGAGCTGCGGACTACCTAGCGGGTTTACCGGGGCTCCGGCTCGAAAAGCAGGAGAAGGAACGGGGTTAGTAGGCGTTAGCGTAGTGTTCCACGCGCGCTACTCGACGAAGGGAAGCAGCCTCCCAGGGCCGCCAACGTGGCGGGACCTGCCACAAACGAGCGGTAGGTCGAAGCCTGCCGGGTGCGGTGAATCCGTGAGGGCAGCCCGGATCACGGCCACAGGCAGTGGAGGAACACCGCGGTGGTTTTAGCCGGTAAGAGTCCGGCACACCCCCCCGTCGTCCCCACGGCGTGGGAAGTCCATGAGGATTTCCATCGCGTTACAAAAAAAAAAAAAAAAAAAAAAAAAGGAGAAGGAACGGGGTGGTTTTTAGTCAGTAAGAGTCTGACACTCCCTCTCGCCTCGCCCAAGGCGAGAAAAGTCATTGGATGATTTTCCCCCCTCAAAAAAAAAAAAAAGCTGTAATAAGGTCTATTTTATTTTTTTATACTTCTACTGACGCGTTGACAAAGGATAGCGAATGTATTTTTTTAGACCTGAACCATGTATATTTACCGATATTTCGATTCGATCCGCGAAATCTTAGACCGCGAATATGGGAATTGGGTCGCAATTTTTCAATCCGCGAATAGTGAAAACGCGAATGAAGGAAGCGCGAATAAGGCAGTTGTCCCACCAACGAACGGCGAGAAAACGACTAACTATCGGCTATTTTCTCGCTCAAGAAACGTACAATAGATATACTTTCCGTGTAAACAAAAGAGATGCATATACAAACAGTTGATCGCTGACTGTTCACACTGCCGGCGAGTGCTCGCTTCACTAGTTTGTCGCTGACAAGAGCTATGAAAGATAACACTCGCTCGGCGACACTCGCCAAGCGATTAGAACTTACGCCAGAGAACAACCAATGGTCATTTTTCTACAGTGCGTATCGTACTGATGCGAGTAATCGCCCGCCTCACTCGCACACTCGTTTAGGGTCAACTCACACCAAAAGAGCGGCGAAGGGCAACTAAGCTAAGCGCAGCGGCTTCTCGAGCAGTCGCGGAAATCCGCGCGCCTTCTCGAGCAGTCGCGGAAATCCGCGCGCCTTCTCGAGCAGTCGCGGAAATCCGCGCGCCTTCTCGAGCAGTCGCGGAAATCCGCGCGCCTTCTCGAGCCCACCCGCGATGCTCGTTCTCTATGCGCAGTTTACTTCCAACAAACTCGAGGAAACTTAATAAATAAGCTTTTCTTCGTCCATTTCTATCCTTTCTGTGACACTGCAAGGAATGAATTCGAATGCTCGCGGGCAACGACGCATGCGGGGAGCGGGTGCGAGCGGCAGGATATTGCCAGCGGCCGCTTGCGACTGCTCGAGCATTCTCGGGACTTCCAGCGACAGCTCGAGCATCCTCGGGACTTCCCGCGCAGTCGAACGGTTCCGTTTGTGGAATTCGCCGGAATTCCCGCGGCGCCGTGGCCATCGGCCGGCCGGCTTATGCAATAGTAAGTGGTGTAGTAATGAAAATAAAGTTCAAATTCATAGTGCACTGAAACTGCGCTTCGCTTGGTTGCCCTTCGCCGCTCTTTCGGTGTGAGTTGAGCCTTATAGCTGAGCTACAAAAATATCGGAACTATGCACTCGCGCCACGCGTCTCGCTAACTCGTTGCTAGTTCTAGCTCTACTCGTTACTCGTTTATCGTTGCCGGTGGGACAATTGCCTAAGGAGCTTCTACTGTATTTAATTACTGAGTACTATTCATAGGAATAAATATATTAAACCTCTTTCATCATTTCATAGACTATATTACTGTTTTAAAATAATTGTTAGCTGAAATGGAACGTCAAATGATATATTTAAAAATGGCGGGAAATAATTAATTCGAATATTGGTCGATGAGACGGATTATGTATTGTTTATAGTTGTTTTGTAAAAATAAATTGAAATTCCTGAAAAGTTATGAATTTCATTTAATCGTCTTGCATCTTGAAATAACACATCACTTTTTGGCCGGCGCGGGAATCAAACCCGCGACATACAATACATCAGTCGGTCTTCGAACCGTGCAGTCGATGCTGTTCATACTGGCACAATAGGTACTACACCTATTTAGCGGTGGCACCACCACTGTCAAAAGTAAAATGGCGGGTGGTTTGTGGTTCCCTTGTTTGGTGACAAACTGTACCTACCCAGGTGATTCATAATAGAAGAGGACATGAGTCCTATGTGGAGGTTACCACCAAATCAATAAAATCTACGGCTGAAGAATAAAAGAAACTCCGCATTCGAGACTTTTTGTAGGTTTAGATCTACGATCATGGGGAAGTGTCACACCTATGTATATAGTGGATTATAACCGAGACCAAAGAAACTAGATATTAAATAAAAAACATGAATAACTCACTAATACGTTTTATTTCAAAAGACATGACTATAACGCAAATAACGCTGACTTTTAATCACAAACTTGTTACACTTATAGTAAAGTTATATTGCACAATGGACAGGACAGGACTATTGACCGTATCCGCTGCTTTGGTAGCTGCCCCCGTAGCCGGCCTGGCCGCCTCCGTAGCTGGCCTGCTGGCTATAGCCGCTTTGACTTTGTCCTTGGCCTTGTCGCGCAGCTTGCAAACCATTTTGCATATTTCCGCCGTACATGCCTTGGTTGCCTCCGAAGCTTCCCTGGCCGCCGCCGCCGCTACTGAACCCTGCTCCGCCAAACCCGGCTTGCTGCATCCCGGGCCTAAATCCGCTTTGGCCTTGTCCAAATCCGCCCTGCATGCCTTGGCCGAATCCTTGACCAAAGCTCTGTCCGCTAAAACCGCCTCCAAAGCCTTGAGGACCACTGAAGCCCTGGGGTCCTCCGAATCCGCCGCATCCTGGGGACAATTAAGTTTTTTTTTTAATTACAGCGACTCTTGAAACATTATACATAGGTACTTTAAGTATGGAAGAGCCATGCTTAGGCACGAATGGGCCGGCTCGACCGGAGTGATACCACGACCTCATAGAAAACCGACGTAATACTACGCTTGCGTTGAGTTTCGTTGTATGAGTGAGGTTACCCGGTGGCTTGATTACCCCCCTTCGAAATCTTCCCAATCCCTGATTTTCCAATAACCCTTAAATTCCTAACCCCCAAAAGGTCGGCAACGAATTTTTAACGCCTCTGATGTTTCGGGTGTCCATGGGCGGCGGCGATTGCTCATCATCAGGTGTTCCGTCTGGTCGATGACTTATACCATAAAAAGGTGGTGATGCTTTCTCATGTAAAAATTTATAAAACCGCCCGTGCTTTTAGAAGAAAAGGAAACTAAACCACTGTCTAAGGGATAAATAAAAATAAACCAATTTCTTACCTCCGAAGCCGAACATCTTGCAGTAGAAATTTTGTTATAAAATAAAAATACTAGATACTATAATAGATATTATTAGATACTATATAGTTACCTATTTCTTATTAATTTTACTATGTTATTGTTCTAAAAAATAAATATTTTTATAGATTTTACAAAAATTAGTATGGTTTTATGATGAATTTTAAAGTTATACTGAATCAGTTTGCTCTTTGTTTTCTTATTACGAAATTTTGAACGTAGAATCTAAATATTTTTAGAAGAATTTTTATTTTCTTTTCAGTGGACAGATTTTTATAATAGACAAGAAGGCTAAATTGCGTCTTAATTATAAAAAGTTTGAATTACTCTCTCTCACCTCAGCTAGGCCAACTAGGTTTTGGATTTGATTCTCGGGGAAGACAAAGTATTTACTTGGATTGTCATTCTCAGTAGGTCGGTTCTAAGACAGTCTAGGATTGGGCCTGGTGTACCTATATGCTCGTCTACCTCTATATACTTCGAAAAATAAAAACAAAAGTACGAATAATAAATATTTAATTCTTACATTAAACAAAATAAATAGCCTTAATAGTGTCCGTAACCATGGTATCCGTGGTAGCCGTGGCCATAGCCGCCGTAGTTGCCGTGTTCCTTATGTTCTTTGTAGGGCTTTTGCGTTTTGGTCTCTTGAGTAGCTTGGGCACCTTGCGAATGGACAGTTTGACTGAAGCCTATTTGCCCACTGGCTGATGCTTGGGAGTTAAAACTGGTCTGCTGCTCAAAACCTTGGCCAAAGATCTGGGCAAAGTCCGCCTGTTGCTCCATCGGGGGTGGGGGAGGGGGTGGAGGGGTTGTTGTCGTGGTTGTAGTTGTGGTGGTGGTTGTTTTAGGCGCTTCGGTGGTTTTCGGTTTGTCCTTATGTTCGTAATCGTGATGTCCATGGTAATCGTGATGGCCGTGGTGATCGTGATGGTAGTGGTCGTGGTGGTCGTGATGGCCATACCCTCCGTAGCCCCCGTAGCCGCCGTAACCGCCGTATCCTCCGTAGGGGGTGGCAGAGCCTGGTTTGAAAAATGTTTTATTTAGTATGCTTGTTTTTATTTAAGTAGTGATTCTTTTTGGTGCGTAAGTATTTAGTTATTATGATATTACCTGATGCCACCATTGCTGCTATTAACGCGAGAGTTATGATCTGTAATAGGAAAAAAAACAATGAGACTAACTTTTTACTCTAAACTCGATAAAAAAGGGAACCACAATTTGAAATGAAAACTGAAAAACGCATCATTAAAATCGGTTCAGCTAAACGCGAGATAATCGTACACAAACATACACACATAGAACAAACTGAGAACCTTCTTTGTTTTTAAAATATTAAAAAGCTTTAAATTAAAAATAGTTAAAGTCACTCTGTAGTTCCCCTATACTTATTATACTCTTTGCTTTGAAGTATTGACATTAAAACCTTTTTCAAAAATAAGAATATTATTATTGTAGGTACATAAGCAGACTTAAATGTCACAGTGATTCTCTACCAGTTTATTTTTAGGTGGTAGTTCAGAGATGAATGATATTGTTGTCCCATTGCGTTTCTTATTTTTACCTATATTAAAGTAGATATTGTTTGAGTAACTAATTCTTAATTTTATGCTTATTTTTACTTATTATAGGATTTATTTTTGTTAAGAACGCAGTTAAAAGCTTTACTTATTTTTGCATTACGTGTTTACACTTTTATAGAGAAATAAATAAGTATAATATCGATAAGTATAGGGTTACTTTGACCCAAATTCTATAACCAATAGGAATCCAGAAAAAGGAATGTATTAATTTTTTATTGGTTTAAAATTACCCTGTAAGGTTATGGAAACCCAATCTTACGGTAAACCGTTTGTTTGCACATTAAGTGCGAATATAATAGATAACTAAATGCAATCCTCTTCAAACGATAACACAAAAACATCCGACATTAGGAGCATTCCAAAAAATATATAAAATTAAAACTTTTAAAATAATTTTCCAATTATTCACTTCAAATTAAAAAAGAACCGCTGTCTAACTTTAACATTAACAAAAAAAAAAAAAACAAAACAATTAAACGTTGAAGATCCGCATTTCCATAATCCATACGTAGCACAGTATAAAAATACTTACTGCGAACTTAGCCATGATTTAATAAAAAAAAAATAAAATAAAAAAAAGTCACAATGTTTATAACAGAAACTTGTACACCGACTATACTCTGTGGCAGATGAACATGTCTTATATACTCGTTTAGGGTCCAAGCGCGCAAGTACTAAAACATCTCAACGCCTGGCCCCGTACAAGTTCATACCTAATAATCTCACTGACTAATGCTGTTGGTTGATGTCAAATTGGACGTTTTATTAAATGTCTGTTTTTATTTTTCTCTTATGCAGTTGTATTCAAGTTTAGAACGTAGTGTTATGATCATTCATCATCTCCTGTTAAACGAAGTCTGGGCAAACGTGGTGTAGAGTGCCTTTCAGCTATGTCAATGGGGTGAAGAGACGATATTAAACAAAGTAACTGGTAATTAATGGATGGGAAGAGTTAAAGATCAAGCTCAGTGGCGTGTTTTTGGAGAGGACTTAGATATAGGATCTAGCAGTGTACGGAAATATATTGATAAAGATGGTCATTCAAATAATGATATTTACAGTTTATTCACTATTGTATATTTTTGCAGTTTTTGAGCTACAAAGCAGTTTTTTGTAGTTCAGATTCTTATGTAATCAGTTCTACCTTTTGGCGATTCATATACCTGGATGTTTCTAAGTTATTTTGTGTAGCTTTTCTGAATTTCTTGATCTCCTGTTAATGTTTTTGTAAAAAATTGTTTTGTAAACCAATCTAACGACATAAATGAAACATTCAGTGGCATTAGCTTAATTCTTATTTGACTAATGCCACATAAATTACACTTGATTGCTTAATAATCAGGTTTAAGCGATGACTACAATGCAGTGCAGTCATTATAGCCTAACAAATCATTATGCGATGATTAATTTATGACATTGCACAAGTTAGAAGTCATGGTGGTCGTTAGTCAGGAAGGTTCTTAACCTGATAAGTACTATGTGACATTTTCCAAGTTGCATGGTATTTTCTAAGTTTATTTAGGTAAGACGTCACTGACATATAATGAAGGAAAACATTGCCTGGAAACATGGATTTGTAATTTTAAGAAACAAATTATAAGGCTGAAATTGCCAATCTGCTTTGAACAGCTAAGACACGGGCTACCTAACGGGTTTACTGATGCTTCAGCTCGAAAAGCAAGAGTAGTAACGGGGTGGTTTTTAGTCAGTAAAAGTCTGACACTTCTCGCCTCGCCCAAGGCGAGAGAAGTCATTGGATGATTTTCCTCCCTTAAAAAAAGGCATGGTGATTTATTATCATTTCTTCTTCGAGTGAGAAGAGGCATTTGCCTCCTAGTAGGACAGTTAAAAGCTGTTAATGACGCAGTATAGTAATTTACAAAAACGTCAAAATTATGACTTGCTCGACGACATACGTTCGTGGACACTTTGGTTCAGGTTATGTTAATATATCTACTTACACATAAAATGTGTATCTAGCAGAAATACGAGTTCTCCAAGTTTATTACACAGACTATTTTGTGTTGTGGTGAATAAATCAACGAAACTTGGATGGTTACTTTTATTTTCATTCTGTTTTAAATAACAATTATTTATGACACATATTTAATAATGTGTGACTATTGGACTTAAACACCAAGTTTTTGATAAGATTATTAGCGAATGTTACATGTTTTTGTCCTTAAAAATTTAATAAAACGTGCGTATCGCGTAATAGATGTCACGTGACGTCTGAGAAGTGTATTAAAATGACGAAATCTTTTCATGGAAAAACATTAGGTGTGTTGGGTTACTATTTTTAAGAGACGTAGATTCGAAATACTTATTAGGTAAATAAGAATCGATTCCGAATCCTCTTCCCTAACCACTTAAAAAATACAATCTATAACCACTTACTCTTCTCTGATTTCGAATATCTAAACAAGCAGATTTCAAATCCTATTTCATGGGACTTATAACACAAATGGTGAAAAGATTATCACAATTGTATAGCGGCATTGTGCGCCGTAATATACCTCTGCCTACCTTTTCGGGGATAAAAACTGTGCCGTTGCACAGATTTCACACTACAAAAATATTGGGAACTTTCAAATAACTACAATTTCTCTCCTATCCCTACAACATGAAACTTTGTGATTACTGACAACTGATAAAATCAACGTTATCAGCTTTTTACAAGGAAAGAAAGAACTTAAGGAAAATGCTCTTAAGTATTAAGAAAGCTATGAAACGATCCTAAGACGGAAATAACTGTGAAAGTCTATATAAAGATGCACTAAGATTATCAAGTACCTAGGTTATAAACTGGATCTGCTATAGGGATAAACCCTAGTACGAAAGTGGAAAGGAAAAACAAAACACGTCCATATTTTTTTAATTCCTTTGCATTAATGACTATGCGGGCACAGCAGTTTGTTGACTTGTTCAACTTCGAGTTTATTAATAGACACATTCCTTAGTAGTTGGTAAAAGGTAAAAAATCTACAAGTTGCAGGTTTGTTTACAAATAAGAAACCTTGATAGGCTTGTTATTTAAGCCCTTGTTTATATAAAATGTTAAGTTGAATAAATATAAAATACACCTGTGAAAACTGCATTTAAATCAGATCAGTAGTTTTCATTCTATTTGACTGCACGGTTGATGCGGTGGCTGGCTGCTGTGCAACATGTAGCGGGTTCGGTTCCCGCACGGAGCAATTCTTAGTGTGATCCACAAATTGTTGTTTCGGATCCAGGTGTCATGTGTATGTGAACTTGTATGTTTGCAAACGCACCCACGACACATTAAAAAATAAAAATCCTAGTGTGGATTTTTTTTAAAAAGACGTTTTATGTGCGCTCAAACATATAGACAGACAGACAGGCAGACAAAAATATATTTAATCATATTACTCACGCATGATTATTATTATCCTATGGATCTTTCCTTATTATAATGCTTAAAACCAATAAAATAAACTTACTAATAAATATAAATGTATTTTAAATATTCTCAATGGAATTATTGTGCGTCAGGAAATAATACATTATGCATGTATGTAGTATACTTAACTATGTACATAAGAGACCTACATAACTTTTACAACGTCATTTTAAATTAATTTTAAAAGCAATTTTGAACGTATTATTTATAAATTTAGAGAATGTATTAATTAATCTTAATAATTAGTGTTTTGAATTAGAGGTTTCAAGGTAACTTTTTGATTATAAAACGGTTTTAAATTTAGCTTTGTAGTTAGACTGACTGTGGTTAGGTTAGAATTAGTTATCGTCTGCTATTCAATCTGGTTTACACAGTACCCCGTGACAGGTAACTGGTCTATGTATCTTCTCCACATATGAGGAAGATATTTGCCATGCATATTTCGCAGTCTGTCGTGGTGGCCCAGAGGCTTGGAAATCGTAACTTACCAACCGGTACCAATGTGACTTTTTCCGAGTTATATGCACTTTCTAAGATTATTTAGTCACCACTGACATATGGTGAAGGAAGACATTGTGATGAAACCTGGGCTTATAGTTTCTATTTTCTAATTTTGAAATCGCCAACCCGCATTGAGCAAGCGTGGTGATTAATGCTCATACCTTCTCCGTGTAAGAATAGATCTTTAGTCAGCAGTGGCCACTTATAGGCTGTTGATGTGATGTGCTATTTTGCGGTTGAAGATCGTAGTAAAAGGTTATTTTAATGATAGCTTTAATAAGAATAATATCGTAAATGTCCTTAACATAAAGACTGTGTGCATGTGCATGGGCAACTAGAAACTACGGTGCACTTGGCATTTGGGTTTTCCCATTGCGAAAATCTCGGTGAAAGCTTAGCCAAGTTTATTGTGGTAACAGGCTTTTCCTCTCACAAAGCTAGCGGGTTTTCCTGGATTTAATCATTGACTTTCCCGTAAAAGAAGACAATTAATACAAGCTTTTATTTAGTCCTCAAAACTCCAATGATACGAGGAATACAGGTTATGTGATAAAATTAATCATAAATAAATATACATTTTATCTTATAAACAATTCTTAATTTACATATTAAAATTACATAAAACAACTCAGTCGTTTTCTTAAAACAAATAAATATTAAACTACATATTATTTTAACATTATTGAGCATTTTTTCATTACTTACATACCTATGTACTTTATTTGCTTAAAATTATTTAACTAGAGGGCGTCCCTAAACGGACATATCATATTGGCGATATATTAAAGATATCATACCAGATTGGCGATATATTAAAGAAGGGCCAAACTAAAAGTAAAAGGTACTTTTAGTTTAACCGACGAGCACGTATGAAAAGACTGATGACTATTGATGAAGTGAAAGAGGTATGTAAGATTAACCGCAATTGGTGGTCCATTGTCTCTGCTTACCCCCATGGGAGACAGGCGTGTATGTATTCTTTAACTATACCTTCTAGAATCATAATAACTTTTTCTCACATTCATACTGCGTCTATTATTATTTTCTGGCTTATTATTATAATACGGGTAGTAAGCTCCTAACTTTCGATTATATATGAGGTAGGGGGGCATTCCGTAGCCGCTGTAACTCTCCTTCCCCCAACTGCGGCCATAGGTGCTTCTCTTTGCCTTGTGGTACTTCTCGATGTGTTCAAAATGTCGCTTTGAGAGCTTGGATGAGTGTCTTTTGCTCTTTTTGGCCTCAGTTACACTGGCTGATAGGATGGCGATTATCACTGTGAAGATTATGATCTGGAAACACATAATATTACGTAACATATTATTATCTAATTAGGCAATTAAGAATGAAGCTGCATGGTTGTCGCGCAACGTGTAGCGGGTACGATTCCCGCATGAAGCAACAATTTGTGTGATCTACAAATTGTTGTTTCTGGTCTGCGTGTGATGTGTATGTGAACTTGGATGTTTGTAAACGCACCCACGACATAAGAGAAAATAGTAGTATGAGGGAATGTTTTACTTATTTTTAAAGAAAAAGGTGTTACATACGTTTATTAACAAGTTTCTAACTAGACCGTCTCGTTTGTCAAGTGGTTGTAAGTGCGACTACTTACGATTATACCTATATATAATATATATGATAATGGCTGCCACAAATGCAGATGTTCACATGACATCAATATGCATACCTATACATAATTATGTAGATAGATAGTAGATAAAGATAAACCGGTAAGAGGATACAAATCTTAATGTAGAATATCCAAAATTAAAATTGACATAATATACATTATACATATTATACATATATGATTAGGTATGTCGATGAAGCAAACAAATCAGTTATAGAAGACAATGCGTGTGCGTTTGATTACTTATTACAGTGGGTTTGGTCCCAAAAATCTAATTGTAGCTATATCGAATTTAAAAATACCCTTTTTATATCTGGGAACCTTTTGTCTATTATCCAGCATAAACTGCTACAATTGGCATTGGGTACCAAAAACCTAATTTGAACTATGTTAAATTTAGGACATATGAGAGTTTTTATTGCTAAAAAAATCCCCCATTTTTATACCTTTGGGCTATCGTCCAGGATAAGGTTCTACAATTGGTATGTCTACACGCTGTTTTAAGAAGGAAGAGACCCAAAAGGGAATCAAAGAAATAGAACCCGCCCTTGTATTAAAAAGCAAGGAATTCAAATTGGGAATTTCTCTCATCGCATACACCTTTAACTAATAGGCTACTTTAAAAAAATAGGTCGATTGGAAGTATAGAACGTTAATGAACAGAAAACCTATTAACAAAAATACAAAATCATATAATAAATCTAATAACATAATAACGTGATCAAAAATGAACAAGTTTAATAACAAATCCAGTTTGTGACAAGTATTTTTTAAAATAAGGAAAATTCTTACCTTTATTAGAACACGTTTGATGTTATCCATGTTTTTATGATTTATTTTTTAATTTTGGTGCTACTAGCAACGATTGTGGTACATTACTGATACTCTTCACTCTCTTGCAAACTCTTATGTAGCGAAGTGCCTTGAACTTGACTTTCTTTTTTATACCCATTCTAATAGAAATGGGTTGTATACGACAAAGAGATAGAATACGATAGAGTTGACTTATGTATGTATTTTTTTTGTCATTGTTTGTATAGAGTGGTACTTGAGATAAAATCCGGTGCCAAAGTGCGGGAGAGCTATGAATCTCGCTATGAATCTCACTCTCTGAATATCACAGAAAACTGACGTGAAACAACGCTTGCGTTGTGTTTCGTTGTATGAGTAAAGTCTCGATAGGAGATACCGTCTTCCAGTAAAAGTAATACTCATTGCTAAAATTTCAATTCTAGACTCTGTTACTAGTCTATTAAGAAGAATATTCCAATGCACTAATCCAACACGAGACCGCAAAAACAACATTTTAAACCGTGCAGAATAAAAATAACAGAAATATTTTTAGCAACAACAGCGACTCCACGGTTACTGTCATAGCAATGTCCTTTGCTCAGTCAATTAGCATACGTGTGTGTTTCATGACTGACATACTGACTGACAAAACTGGTCACTTTACTGACATCATTATTTAGATAAACATTGAACATACTCTCACTTCGGTAACGTATCGGTTCGGAAGCATTTGTCAAGTACTATTGAGTTTGAGTCATGATCCACTTGATGGTAAACATAGGCACACACCCACACCTTTGTCCCATGGCGGTAGATTATATACTTCTTTAGCTCGTATTATGTTCAAACACCTATCAAATACACGTTTTCACGCATGGTATAAGTATGGCCGGTAAAAGTATTCCGAATCTAGATGCCTACTGCAATTCTCCAGGTAGAATTTTTGCTATAAAAATGAACAATGCGTTCGAAAATGTTACAGAGTACCTTATAGAAATTAACATTATTAAAAACTTCACCTGGGAGCTAAGAAATGGTACCATTATCGTTTTTTCTTCTTCATTTAGTTTTTTTTGTTTATAGTTCAGGTATTTTATTAATTGGTGGCGTATGTCGTATGAAAGGAAACCTTTATAAATAGAGTATTTTATTTTCGTTATAGATTTAAAATAAAAATAAAACGCCAGTGGGTCCGTTTCTTTGCTCTTAAGAGGGAGTGTCAAGGCGGGAGCAGTCTTTGGACGATTCCCCCAGCTTCAAAAAGAAACATGCACAACACTGCTGATTCTAAGGAAACAACAGGCTGATGTTATGTGATGTTATGTAACTTTAATCGTGCTTTAATCATTACAGATGTTACACAAAAACGTTAATCAACTTAAATGATAATTCTGGATCATTAAAAACCTGTCCCTTAAAATTAATCTTTTACAATAAGGACATTAACGAATTAGTACATTAGTAAATGTCTTTTGGCAATAACTAATAATGTAACTTTACTATAAAACTTCCATACAACGTAATCAAGCAGTCAGTTGTTGTGAGCTACCATTGAATTTTAGATAGTTTTACTATTCCCAGTTTTATAAATCACAATGCAGTTCAAATTATTTATTTTATTGGTAAGTTTGTTTTTTTATTCTAGACTTGTCTATTCGAACTGTTTCCTGTTTGAACTCAATGCTTGATCTGTAAATTTTTGATGGTTTGAAATTCAAAGTCAAAGTGAAAATTATTTATTTCAAATAGACCAGGAAGGCACTTTTGAACGTCAAAGCAAATATAATGATATTAAAAATGTCAGTCTGTCGGTCAGTCCACTAGTGAAGCTATTTGCTCGTTCCAAAGTGTAGATTCCTATGAAGAAGAACGAGCAAGAAACTCCATAGGTTACTCTTTTCCAATCAGGTTCACAATACAATTCTTGGTTACATTGTTTCGATTGCCTTAATATGTGTTTTCATAGTGTAGCACCTGACCTACAGGAGTTGTAGCCATACCTAGCAAGAATATGGAGAGCATTACCAAAAAAAAAAAAAAAATAACACTAACTATAAATGTTGATGTTTGACTCAGTGTTTGATAACAGACTCAAAACTCAACCTCTAAAACAATACAAGCTTTGACTCTTAAGCTTTCAAAGGAACAAATACGCATATCTATACTATCTATGCTATGCTAATATTATAAAGCTGAAGAGTTTGTTTGAAGGCAGTTTGTTTGTTTGTTCGCATCTATAGGCCTAGAGACGTTCCATGCTAAGAAGGCAGTGCTGGCGAAAGCAGCTGCCGACATGATCGCTGTTATAGCACAGGGCATTGGAGCTAAAAGTAAGTTTTAATTGTTGTTTATTTAATTCTTCTATTCTTTTTCGTGTCTCGTTGGTCGAGGAGTAACAAGTACGACTGATCTTGATTCTGATCCTGGACCGGACAAATAGTCTTGGGTTCGATCAAAGTATTACTGGGCTTTTTTTAGTTTCACGAAAATTTCTCAGTTGTAGCAAGGAGTCTCCAATTAGTGCCCAGTTCGGGCTGGCCTTCCACCTATTGGCACGAAGGTAGCATTGCTAAGGATGCACGTCTAGGCCCTTTTTCGCAACTTATCAGGCTATTTAGACGTTCACCAAATTTAGCTTAATTTAAGCTCATGAAGCGACTGTCATCTGACCATTTTAACCAGTTAACCAGAGCTAGTATAAGTTTTTGGGCTTCTGACTTATAGTTTGACTATAGGCATGTGCCTTGCTTATCTTTGTGTATATCTAGCATGGGTATTAATTTATTTTTGAATAATTTCAAACGTTAAAGATTTGATTAGTCCACTTTATTTTACAAGCTTATGTGCAAGAAGCATTTTAAAGCACTAACTGCCGAAAGGAAACTGTTGAAGGCAAATCCTCCGTTAAGAATCGGTCACCAGTGCCGACATGGCGGTTAACTTGTTAAGTATAAAATAAATAAGTCTTTCTTCTTTTCTAGGTGAAATAATAGCTACAGCAGCGGCATCAATGGCAGGAGCAGTGCTCAACGGCACATTAGCTATAGGGGCTGCGCTAGCCAGAGGTGGCTTCAATATCATTTTAGCAAAGTTAGGCATGGGACCAACTGTGGTGGAATCCCCTGCCATAGTTGTCGAGCCACCAGTTATTGAAGAAACTGTGGTAGAGGAGGTGGTCCAACCCCCTCAACCTCCAGTGGTGGTGGAATGCGATAAACCTAAAGTGAGTATTGGTAGAGAACTTGTTTATTAATTTTTGTGAGGACAGATTGGATATAGGGAATAATTTATGAGGGACTTCTTTTTGTTTTTGATTTGCCACTCGTGTTGAAGGTTGTAGCCGCCTGGCTATCGTGAGATATAAAAATTAATAACAGGATAGAATTTAAATAAACAATAACCCAGATACCTATATAGCAAAAAGTAAAAGACTCCTCGTTGGCCGAGTGGTTGGCCAGTGCGAATGCCAGGCCAGGGGTCTTCCCAAGTTGGAACGGACGGGGGCTGCCCTAAAGCGGCTCCTACCCAACCTCGGGGGACCAAACGCCTCCTGCCGGAGGTTATACGCGGGGATCGTGCGGTCCATGGCCCTCTATGGGGCCCCGGTGTGGGCGACATCTAAGGCGACGACCAGCTCGGGCGCTGGTTTCATCCCAGAATGGCCATTCGGATGATCCGTGGGTACCGCACGATCTAGCTATAGGCGGCTAACCTCCTAGCGGGATCACCGAGGTGGGATCTTCAGGCGATAAGTTTTCGCAAAGTATACAGCCTATGCGGAGGCGCATCGCCGGGGCGAAACCCCACTGCCGCGTCAGATAGTGCGTGGCGGGATGAGCTCCGGCACGATCTCATGGCGGAATGGAAACACTGTCGCAACCGAGGGCTGGGCTCGCTGTTATTGCAGCGGTAAGTCCGATAAGTCCTCTTGGAGGAGTGGCTAGAGAGGCGTCATGGCGTCCTCACCTAACGCACTTACCGGACACGGAAGTTTCGGTAGGTACCTGTTTCGGATTCGGCGGGAGGAAACGCCCGGGTGTCGTCATTGCGAGGATCACCCGGAGGACACGGTGGAACATACAGTAGCGGTGTGCCCTGCATGGGCTGAGCATCGCCGTGTCCTTAGGGATGTGATCGGCGACGGTGACCTCTCGCGTCCGGCCCTGGTTCAGGCCATGGTGCGGAGCGAGGGGGAATGGGACGCCGTCTCCTCCTTCTGCGAAGCAGTCATGCTAGCTAAGGAGGAGGCGGAGCGCGTGAGGGAACGATCCTCCTCACGCCCCAGCCGCCGCAGAAGACACTCCGAGCGTCGGGGATCGTGTGACGATCTTCGGCCACCGTAAGTGCGGGTCTGCGGACGACGAGTAAGGGTAGCTCGCCGCCCGAACAGAACCAGAGGTACGGCGCGTCGCGTTCCGCGCGCGCCTCAAAGTGCCAGACCACCACAGTTGGGGCCCAGTAGGGTTGATGCTCGATCCGGAGCTGCGGAAAACGTAAAAGGTTACCGGGGCTCCGGCTCAAAGCAGGAGAAGGAACGGGGTGGTTTTTAGTCAGTAAGAGTCTGACACTCCCTCCCGCCTCACCCAAGGCGGGAGAAGTCATTGGATGATTTTCCCCCTGAAAAAAAAAAAAAAAAAGGGGTCTTGGGTTTGATTACATTGTACAGTGTCATTACTTGCCATAATATACACTTCTGCCTACCCCTTCGGGGGTAAAGGGAGTGGCGATATAAAAAACGAAAAGTTTTATGACTGGTTGAAACATATCAGTTGCTCATAAATCAAGCTAAAAACTAATAAGTACCTATAAATTGTAGAGCAAAATCTTATTACTCAGTCACTAGTCAATGTTTACACGCACATGCACATTGGGTGCAGTAGTTGACCGAGTGACATCTGCATTACCTGTTATTAGTTCAATATCCGTAACAACAACCTATTGTAGCTTCAATCATATTTATATTACAAACAGTATCCTTAACTGTTTTCATAGGTTTTAAAGTCTTACTGCCAATATACTCAGATACATTTAATAATTACGTTAACTATTATTTAGTAACGATTTTGTTACGAAAACAATTGCTAAGGACTCGCTTTTAAGTAATCATGACATTATTCCGAGTACGGCAGTTACAGTCTTACAGTCATTTAATGGTTAGTTAACCTAGTCCTTAACAATTATTGTTTTCGGAATAAAATCGTTACTAAGGAATAGTCGCTGAGTGTAGCAATTAAAGTTCTTAGATTTAGTTAAAATAGATTTAACCACTTACGAAACAGGAGAAAATCCTAGTAAGGGGGACCATTAAAAAAATAATTTAAGCAAAACAAGACATAACCATATTACGATTATGACTGACAATAAGTACACTACATATTTTATGCTTGTAGTTGAAGAAGACCTTCAAAATATCGATTCGCGTAAATTAATTGATATAATTAATATTAGCATAATAGATTCTCACAGCACAAGGAAGGATGAATCCGCTGTACCTACTTACCTGAGGGAAATCGTACAATATGCAAATAATGATAAACTTGTTTACTTACAAACAAACAAACAGATATTTTGTTTACTGTTAGGTATAGGTATAGTTATGTCTTTATTAACCAGTTGACATTGTTGAAAAAATAAAACAAAATACGTTTTTCCATTCTCTCTTCTCAGATGTCGCTCGGCTCAAATTCTTTTTGTTTTTTATTCTTTATTATTTTTTATAATTGGTTTACTGATTTTCTATAATAAGTAGGTAATGTATCACACTTATAATAATAAATGTGAAAGTTTGTTTGTTTGGATATTTGTCCGTCAATCACGCTGACGAATGTAGTTTTAGAGTGAGGGAGAGTAGAGAGTGATTGATACTATTCCTAACTAAACTAATTATGAAAAATGTTTGATAATCAATCCATTATTATTAGAAGCACATTAAGAGTGTTTATTTTGTATATTACTTGTTACTTCCGCGCGGTTTCACCCGCTCTGCTTGGCTCCTATTGGTCATAGCGTGATGTTTTATAGCCTATAGCCTTCCTCGATAAATGAACTATTCAACACAAAAATAATTATTTAAATCGGACCAGTAGTTCTGGAGATTAGCGCGTTCAAACAAATAAATAACCTCTTCAACTTATAATATTAGTATAGATGGTTATTAAAGCAATCTAATAAATGATAAACATACATACGTAAATGTCCTAAAAATATGTATTTTCTTAATTCCCAGGTTCTCCAAGTACCGTACGCATACAGGATCGAGCCATACAGTTCTGTGTCAGTGGACATCAAGCCGAAGGTCGTTGACCTGCCACCCCCACCCCGGGTCTCTGCATGGAGTGCTGAGGATAGTCAACCTGCTTTTGAAATAGTTGCTCCTGCCGACTCTCCTTATATTTATGAGTAAGTTACATTTTTAGAGTGAGATAGAAATAGTTTTTTTTTTATGGAATAGGGGGCAAACGAGCAGGGTCACCTGATGGTAAGCGATCAGTGCCGCCTATGGACACCCGAAATACCAGGCGTTACAAGTGCATTGCCGGGCCTTTGGGGGTTAGGAATTTAAGGGTTGTTGGGGAATAGACATAAAAATTATAACAATGTAGACTAAACTAACCTTGTTTAGTTATTGCTAAAAAACCTATTTGTATATTTTTTGTCATTTATATTTTTGACGCTATTGTAACAATAAGAGTCTCTGTGTGACTTGAAACTAGTAGAGCTTTTCTCGAAAAGTTAACAAGAGTAAGCCGTATTTTTATATTATTTATTAATTTGATATGTCTTACAATAGCTATATACATAATACAAAAAAAAGTCATAAAAGTCTTTATTTATATTGTATTTTCTGTTACAGAGTTGTTCCAAGTGCGTGGTCATAGGATTGACAATTTCAAGTGTGGTAAAAACGAAGAACTACAAGAGCTAACTGCAAGGATATTATTATGATAGGATGTATATTGTTGTAAATAAAGATAAAATGTTTTAAGGAAACAGACTTTTAAATAACTTATACAGTATTTTTTAAATAAATAAAAAAAGAACAGAAACATCTACTATCATCATATTACTAGAAAAACACCATCTATCTGTTTCGTTGCTGTGAAAATTTCGAAAAATTAACGTAAAATTTTCCTTTAATACTCAACTCAAAGAATATTAACTAATACTTATCAAGTTATGCAGTAATTTCGACTGCACTTAGTAAAGTGCAGTCGAAATTAGAAGCTGATATGTACAGTAGTTCATATCAGCTTTATGTACATAATATTGTTAAAATCTCCCTCCTAAAACTTACTTCAACATGCCTTCAAAATGCTCCTGGGGAGTGTGGGATCTTTACCACACTAAAACCTCTCCGGTGGTCACCATCCACACCTAAAGAAGGTACCGATCCCTCCTAAAACTTAGCTACGTGCATCAATCAATCAAATCGGCCGTCGAAATAGCTTTTATCAGCACTATTGAGTTACTGCTCATTACATCCGTTCTTCTTATAAAAAGGAGGTCAGCAATCATACACGAACATGGAATCGTAAAGCTAAACAAATGATTTATTACACACTGCCCACAAATTGTTTATCAATTAATCGTTCAGTAAAATCGTGTTACTCAAATAGAATACAAATGACACGCAACAGGCGACCGTCGACTGACTTTTTACAAGCACTATTTTTTTTTGCTTGTACGTAATCCCAGTAGTATGCCGTTTGACATGTTGCCTGTGCCCGCAAAGAGACAGGTCAGCGTTAAAAAAAAGAAAATTCAAGATGGCTGATTTAAAACTCGTGGAACGATTCAAATATTTGAATAATCGGACGTTATTTACATGCTTTAAACACGAATGATATACGTAAGCATTTTTTATTTATAATCTTCTTGTAATTAGACTTCTTGGCACGTAAATTGGTTTTTGTTTAATTAATCGTTGCACAAGATTGTAGTGTTTTCTGATTCGGCACAGGAAAGGATATGGTCGCAATCCTTAGTTTCTACTGTACCTATCTGCCGTGAAGCAACCGTTTCTATCAGTTGTTGCTGTTCAAACAAAAGTAAAACTTGTTTGCAGTATGAATATGTATGCGAATGCAATGACCGAGCCACTATTCGAGAATAAAAACTAAGTCTATGTGTCAATAGTATTCCAGCTGTAAGATGATAATAAGTTGAAACTAGTCAGTTGTGACGCTAATTTTATTTATAGAACGAAACTTGAATCTGTAGTTAGGTTCCACTTTAAGATTGCAGAGCAGAGGTAGATCTATGTATCTATTTAAAAAATGTTCATTGATATTTTTAGTCCGACGTATTACTTAGGACTCAAAAATAGTGCTTACTTATAGCCACCCAAGTTTGGCTGGATCTACCTAGTAACAAGACACAATAGGTGCGCTGTACAAGGGCTGCGCGCGCACGCATCCGACATGGTCTGATATCTCCCGCGGTTTGCTTCGATTGTGTACAATATTTACCAACAACGCATGTTCGCCGATTAGTTTTTACTCAAGTACCTAATGATATTCAAATGGGGCGGCATCGACCAACTATTTAGCATTGTTAATTCGATGTTAATAATTTTCGATGCAGTATAAAAGTGCACGCAGTTTGCACAGGACACAACAATTACAGTTCACAGTCCAATTTGGTAGTATCGTAGCGAGCAGCGAAACAATTACAATAACGATGTCTCGACTCACGGTAAGATGAGGCATCCCATGTGTGTCCATTCTGGAATCTTCAAACCATGAGTGCTTGTTTGTTATGAAGTGCAACGCAACATAATAGTGCTATTAATATCCAAATACAATTAGTTAATTAAAGTAATGTGTTTCAGATTTTCTTTGTTATCGCTGTGGCGTACGGAGTCGTTGCAGACGGTAAGTTATATCCTGGATATTTCGTTTGGATTTGTGAAGTGCAGTTACATTTTTAACCAGTAAATTCCATATATTCAGGTAAAGTAGCAGATTCACGTGCCGAGCAGTCCGGCATCATCTCGCCTGTGATTGCGCACGGTGGTCTCGGATATGGTGGCTACGCCGGTGGACTCGCAGGCGCTGGCCTGGCTGGCGCTGCACTCGCTGGAGGCGCAGGCTACATCGGTGGCCCAGCAGTCGTCGCTGCCGGACCCGCCGTCATCGCCGGTGGCCCAGCTCTTGGTTCCGGTGCAGCATTGAACAACGCAGCTGCCGTTGGAGCCGCTCAACTGAGCGCCATCCAGAACGCCCAGGCCGTCCAAGCTGCACAGATCGCCAACTCGGCTGCCGCCGCCATCCAAGGAGCGCGTGTCACTGAGGCGGCCGCCCGCGCTGGACAGGCTCACGCTATCAACAACGCTGCCGCTTTAGATGCTGCCCGTGTCGCTAACATCCAGCGCGCTCAGGCCGCCGCCTGGGAGAACGCGAGAGCCGCGGAGGCTGCCAGACGTGCGGGAGCTGGAGCTGCACTGGAAGCAGCCCGAGCTGCAGAAGCCGCGCGCTTGGCCGACGCTGCGCGTGTGCAAGCCATCGCCATCGCCAACACCCGCGCTGTAGAGGCCGCTCGCATTGCCAACGCCGCCCGTGCTCAAGCCGCCGCGGTCGCTACCAGCGCTGCGCAGGCGCAGGCTGTAGCCGACGCGGTCGCTAGGAACGCCCAGGATGGTGCCTTGTTGCTGGGCGGTGGTGGCGCGCTCGTTGGCGGTGGTGCTGTCCTCGCCGCGCCCGCGGCTGTCGCTGTTGGTGGACTCGGTGGCCTCGGACTTGGACTCGGAGGTTACGGCGGTCTCGGCGGTCTCGGCTACGCGACCGGCTACGGCTACGGTGCAGGCTACGGTGCAGGTTACGGAGGTCTTGGCTACGGCGCTGGCAAGCTCGTCCACCACTAGAGAGCAGTGAATCGACCCAGAGATTATACCCTATTGTCATAGACAAACAGATAATATCTACATCCATTTCGCATTCTTCCATAGAAATGGTTAGCGGCAGATCTTATGAGATTTTGGACTGATCAACGTCATGTAAATATTTAAAAAATTGGCAATGAAGTCTGTCTTATAATTAAATGTTAGCATACACCGACTGTATCTCTTTTTATTGCACCCGGTGTATGGTGAAAGATTGCAAGACTATCCTTTGAATAGCAACCTCACAAAAGTTAAATAAGCACAACACTCTTTCTCACTATCGATATCTCCGTACACTACACCACTCTGCATTTTAGTTGAAACTACACCTGCTTCCTCGTCAATATGTAGTTAAAAGTTCACAAAAATTACCTATATTTTTTATTCTTCTATGATCATAATTGTACGCACAGATGTACATATATTCAGTCTATTATAATTATGCAAAGCAAAGTGGGATGGATTTATTAAACAATAACCTAACTAACTTACCAATGTAAAGTATTGTTTCAAGTGTAATTGCTGGAAATCGGAATAGTTATTTACTATGAGCGAAATTTATGTATACCTCTGTGTATTATAAATGCAAAATTAGTATACTTCGTTTGATTATTTTTTAAATTGCTTGATTGTTACAATCTCAGAAAAGAGACAATATATTAAACAGTTTCCTGTAGAACTACGTATAACATATTTCTATATCAGTCAGTCAGTGTGATCAATATCTGGTCAGAAAGCAAAGCGTGTTTTAGTACCCCGTACATTGAACTCAGAAAGAAATAGACAAGGAACTCTTAGTACTTAGACAAAAAACCACATCCCGTAAGAAAAATATCGGAAAACCGCTTCCGTTCCAGTCCACTGTTTATCAGATTTCTAGAGGGTGGGCAGGCAGGCGGCTTAGGAACTGTACGAGCACGCTCGACAATTTTATACTGACGCCCGCGATCACATTTTCATATGTAACTAGCAAACCCAGCGAACTCCGTTTCGCCACCAATGATTTTCCCTGTTTTCCTACTTTCTCTTGAATTTTCTGAATTTTCTGCTATAAACCTTACGGACCCGACACCTTTCCAATGAACGTAAAATCGTGCAAATCGGTTCGTGCCTTCTTAGCGTCAGGAAGGAAAACCTGACTTATTTTTATAGTATAGATTATAAGTTTCGTTTACATACATGTTACATTTAATTTAGTTCAATAAAGCTGCTTGGGTATACAGACATCAGTATTTTCTTCCATTAGAATTCCCGGTACACATGCACTGCGGCTACGAGCTCCTATTGGAACTACAGTCACCGATATTCTAGAGGTATGGGCATATCCTACTTTATGCGGCAGAGACGTGGATGAATTAGATAAAGAAAAGATAGATGCTCTAAAGAGTGGTGCTGCAGGGAGCTACAGATCGGACATGGAAGTTTCGGTAGGTTCCTGTTTCTGATTGGGCGGGAGGAAACGTCCGAGTGTCATCATTGCGAGGACCGCCCGAAGGACACAGTGGAACATACGGTGGCGCTGTGCCCTGCATGGGCTGAGCACCGCCGTGTCCTCAGGGATGTGGTCGGCGACGGCGACCTCTCGCATCCGGCACTGGTACTAGCCATGGTGCGGAGCGACGGGGACTGGGATGCCGTCTCCTTCTGCGAAGCAGTCATGCTAGCTAAGGAGGAGGCGGGGCGCGTGAGAGAGCGAACCTCCTCACGCCCCAGCCGTCGCGAGAGACACTCCGGGCGTCGGGGATCGCGCGACGATCTCCGGCCACCGTAAGTTCGGGCCTGCGGACGGCGAGCAAGGGTAGCTCGCCGCCCGACCAGAACCAGACCCGTGCGTGCGGCGCGTAGCGTTCCGCGCGCGCCTCAAAGAGCCATCAGACCACCACAGATGGGGCCCAGTAGGGCTGATGCTTAATCCGGAGCTGCGGACTACCTAGCGGGTTTACCGGGGCTCCGGTTCGAAAAGCAGGAGTAGGAACGGGGTGGTTTTTAGTCAGTAAGAGTCTGGCACTCCCTCTCGCCTCGCCCTAGGCGAGAAAAGTCACTGGATGATTTTCCCCCTCAAAAAAGGAGCTACAGATGCTGATGATCGGCACTAACAGCGAGTTCTACAGTATATTATCGCCATATCGTTAGGATACCGACTCCTAGCCATACGGTGCATACGGGACAAGTAGAGGTTGCGAAGTCACGCGTCAGATCACACGTGTCCAATGCGTATCCTGTTTTAATAGTGTTTAAAAGGGTCTAGTATCATAAAGAGTTGAGAACGATGTAATTCATTTATCAAGAATAAAAAAATAGGACCACACAATAAAATTACTTTTGTACATAAAATAAAAAATCTTTTGTAGCTTTTGACCGCATATTCCCTACTAGATTATAGTCATAACCAGTCAAAATGTTTGCGTTGATTGCTAAAGTATGCAGTTAACTTTGACTAATCATAATATTCTGTAGGTACCTACAAACTATGAACTTTAAAAGTAAATGCGACTCAAATGAAATCGTGGTTTAGCCTCACCGCTAGGCGTTATGGGTAATATTTAGGTTACGTTAATTATGTACCTAAGTTTAAGCATACTGTGTCTTAAAGTTTATCATCAGAGGCCCAAATGGCCGGCAACGCACTTGTAACGCTTCTGGTGTTTCGGGTGTCCATAGGCGGCTGCGATTGCTTACCATCAGGTGATCCGTACGCTCGTTTACCGGCTTATAATATTAAAAAAATTGTAGCCGTAATGTCCACTGCCGAATTTAAGGTCTCTGCTGTGTAAAAGGGCAGTTTTTAAAGGTGAATGCAGGGCAGCTGACTTCGAGATGGTATTTAAGCTGACACATCGTATTACATAATACACAAACCACAGTGCTGAACAACTATAGGTACTGGCCAGTCATAGTTTTAGGACATATTGTTAACTATGTATAACGTGGTTAGCATGGATAATTGTCGCAAAGTAACGATATTATATAAATTAATCATTACTTATTCAATCATCATAATCTCCTATCATCTTAGTGAAATAAATCTCTGTGACGCAAAATGTTGCTATGTTTATTTTGTGAGGCAGTTCAATTCACATCACGTATCACACTCAAGGTGCATATACTTACTAATTTGAACTCATAATTATATTTAGATACAGAAATATAGGATACAATTTATTTGTTTTAGTTATGAATAAATTGACTTAAAATTCACTCTTATCTTTTAAGTCCTAATATTATTGAATTCAAATTTTAATCCTTTTCAGTGAAACATAAAGCAAAGGAAAAAGAAAGAAAGAAACACAGTTTATTTGCACTGTTGTAAGTTATTGCAGAAAAAACAATAAAATAATAATAAAAAAATCAACACAGCGCGAAAAGACCAGTGCTCAGCTAAAATGCCGTAGCCCGAGCACGATGGCTCGAGTCACGGCGCTGATTTTCAGCACTAGCCAGTGCAGCCAGGTAACATCCAAAACACATAACCACGCTCATTCTTGAACACGAACCGAAGACTTTTTCATATATGTAATACTACATTTTGACAAGACTAATTACTAATTTACTGTCAAACGGCATAATACTTGTACACGGATTAGTTTTTACCCAAGTACCTAATGATATTTAAATGGGGCGGCTTCGATCAACTGTTTAGAATTGTTAATTATTTGCAGTGCAGTATAAAAGTGCATGCAATCCTTGGTAACCACAACAATAACAGTTTAGAGCTCCTTGGTGGTGTTGTGAACAGCGCAATAATACTTTACCCGACAATGTCTCGACTTACGGTAAGATGATCATCTTAAATATGGGAGATTGCGTTTAGCGTGAAGTGATTTTGTTACTTATAAAGGCGAAAGTGTTATTTTATTTTTGTATTTTTTTTCACATCGCAACGGAGCGACTTTTTTTTGGTGATAGTTAGGTGACTGGATAGTCTCTAGTAGAGGTACTACTTGGTGAAATATATAACTAACTATATGGTTATTTACCAGTTATAAAAAGCCTAAGAATATTTTTCCATCAAGGAGATTAAACACGGGAAAGGGCACGATAGATTAATGCAATAGAGGGACTTGGGAGTTGTTTAATATAATTGGTGATATTTCATTTCAGATTTTCCTTGTCATCGCTGTGGCGTACGAAGTCATTGCCGATGGTAAGTGGACAAAAAATATTCTCTGATCTCATGATACCATTTCGTTCTTATATTGATCCGAGCTAGACACAATATAAGAACCATTTTTAGTGAATATATTTATGTCACTTAAACCTAATTTTACACTACAGGTAAAGTAAGAGATTCACGTGCGGAGCAGTCTGGCTACCTTTCTCCAGTGATCGCAGCTGGCAACCTTGGACTTGCGGGCGCGGCTGTTGGTGCGGGCCCAGGGATCATCGGCGGCCCTGCAGTGGTAGCTGCCGGACCTGCGATTGTCGGAGCTGGGCCTGCAGTCGTTGCAGCTGGACCCGCAGTAGTTGCCGGAGGCCCCGTGATCGGATCCGGTGCTGCACTAAACAACGCGGCAGCCGTTGGTGCAGCTCAACTAAGCGCCATCCAAAATGCACAGGCTGTCCAAGCTGCACAGATCGCCAACTCAGCTGCTGCCGCTATCCAAGAAGCGCGTGCTACTGAAGCCGCTGCTCGTGCCGGACAAGCACAGGCCATGAACAACGCTGCCGCTCTGAACGCTGCCCGTATCGCTAACATCCAGCGCGCTCAGGCTGCGGCCTGGGAAAACGCCAGGGCTACAGAGGCGGCCAGACGTGCGGGAGCTGGAGCTGCAATGGAGGCTGCACGAGCTGCCGAGGCCGCGCGTGTGGCCGACGCCGCCCGTTTACAGGCCATCGCTATCGCCAACACTCGCAGCGTGGAGGCCGCTCGCATCGCCAACGCTGCCCGTGCTCAGGCCGCTACGGTTGCAAACAGCGCCGCCCAGGCGCAGGCTGTAGCTGACTCAGTCGCCAGGACTGCTCACGATGGTGCCTTGTTGCTGGGCGGTGGTGGTGCCATCGTCGGAGGAGGTGCCGTGCTCGCCGGGCCCGCTGTGGCAGTCGGTGGACTCGGTGGCTATGGACTAGGAGGCGCAGGGAAGCTCATCCACCACTAAGGAGTGAATAATTAACTTGTACCTTTGTAAAAACAGATAATTTCTACATCCATTTCGTATTCTTGTATAGAAATGGTTAGCAGCAGATCTTCTGAGGTTTATGACTGATCGACATGTACCTGAGTAAACATGACTAGTGTGCCTTATTAAATTTCGGCGTACATCGAACTTTACTTTTATTTATTTCTAGTATTTTAACTGCATTCCTTTCTTAATTCAAATAATTTGACGTCATACCGGAGCTGCAGACAACGTAATAGGTTACCGGGGCTCCGGCTCAAAGCAGGAGAAGGAACGGGGTGGTTTTTACCCGACTGCCAAGGAAAGGTTATGTTTTTTAGTCAGTAAGAGTCTGACACTCCCTTCCGCCTCGCCCAAGGCGGGAGAAGTCATGGGATGATTATCCCCGTGAAAAAAAATCTGACGTCATCAAATATTATCATCTCCTTCTTTCCCACAATTCGTCTATCTTTACTTTGAATATTAGTAGAAAGGACCGCGAATGTACGAAATATTTCTGAAATGTTGCTTGAAACCACTTTGTACTCCTTATAATGTCTTCATTACAAACTTAAGTAACCAGTTAGCTAAACCCGCTACTGTTCGGTTAAACAAGTTGACTGCATACTGCACCGCACTACTTCCTTACATAATGCGTTACGTTCGCGTTGACAAGTAGAATATCGACAATGTTTCGTGATTCCAGTTTTTATTAAACAATGAAACTGTAATTTTTTTTAGAAGTTATCGTTTAGTAAAGCGTTAACTTCATATTGTTAGTTATGCATTACACGGGTTAACAGAAGTGCACATTTATTTAGTAAATGTGTAACAGTAATTATTAGTCCCATATAACGCTGTGGCGACCTATTATTATTAAACTCTTTAGAGTTGCGACTCCTGTCAATTGACTTGATTTAATAAAAGAAAATAAAAAGTGACAGGTGTCAGGAGTCGCACGTAGGCCATCGGAGAGTTGCGTTTGTGTTAGACTTCTACTTACTCAGATTTAATTAAAGAGTTTTACTCCGATTCAATTTCGTCGCGCTTTTATATATGTTTTCCTAACTATCGTTTTCATCTATCCGTTCTCATCTAATATTTCACTCCTTCTGTAAACTATACTTGTGTTGTGCTGAACTCTTGTGACTTCTGTATATAAAAATAAATTATATATTTCTACCGTGAGAGACTTTTAATATCTATCTTCTAATTCTTCAATCTTCACACTCCACAACCTACATTGGTGACTCCGAAAGAACACGATGACTGAGAAAAAAGGTCACGCGACGCAAGATGGCGGCGCGCTTGCAGCAGAAAATTTTCGTGTCGGAGTACGCGTACCTCCTTTCAATCCCGAGAAGCCTGGTCTATGGTTCCACCAGATGGAGGCCCAGTTCGTCCTGGCTAATATCAAGGTGGACGAAACAAAATTCTTCTACATAATCGGGCACCTAGACCCACAATATGCAGACGAAGTAGAAGACATAATCGCCAACCCTCCAGCGACCGAAAAATACACCAAACTTAAAAGTGAGCTCATCAATAGACTTTCGGCGTCGCGGGAGAAGAAGGTGATGCAGCTTCTCATGCACGAGGAGCTAGGCAACAGGAAGCCGTCGCAGTTCTACCGGCACCTCCTCCACCTGGCTGGTCCAGGTGTTCCAGAGGAGTTCCTGAGGACCATCTGGACGAGCCGTCTCCCCGCTGGCACTCAAGCCACTGTGGCGTCGCAGTCGAAGAGAAATCTGGCTGAGCTGGCTGAGTTGGCGGACCGGATTCATGACGTCGTCGGCACACAGGTGGCGTCTACGGCAGCCATCACTACAACTGCAACCTCTCCAAGCCCTTCAGGTAACAGCGCGCAATCCGAGATTGCTGCGCTGACAAAACAAGTAGCAATGTTAGCGGAAAGAGTCGAACGATTGTCCCGGCCAAGAGGAAGATCCAGTAGTCGTACGCGTCAACGTTCCAACACCAGATCGGCTTCCAGCTACAAAATGTCCCCGCTCTGCTGGTACCATCAAAACTTTGGGGAACGAGCGAGGAAATGCGTGAAGCCGTGCGACTATCCCAATTCGGGAAATGTGCGGGGCAATCAGTAATGGCGACCGATGATTGTCCAAGTGCTGGTCGCTTATTCGTTACCGATCAAAGGTCCAAGGTACAGTTTTTGGTCGACACTGGCAGCGACCTCTGTGTCTACCCCCGATCGGCGATTTCACGACCATTACAGAAGACTGATTACCAGTTATGTGCCGCTAACGGAACGCCGATACAAACATACGGCTTTATTAACATAACGCTCAATTTAGGTTTGCGCCGTGACTTTGTCTGGCGATTTATTGTTGCTGACGTAACAAAGGCGATAATAGGCGTGGATTTTTTATGTTTTTATAATTTAGCTGTCGATTGCAGGAACCAACGCCTCATCGACAACTATACTACACTCTCCACCCCGGCTTTGCCTGCGCGTCGCTCTGATGACGTGTCGTCGGTTAAAGTAAGTCTTGGTGATTCCGCATACACACACATACTACGGGAATTTCCCGACATCACTCGTCCACCTGGCATACACCGCACACCCAAGCACCAGACAGTACATCACATCCGCACTACTCCTGGACCACCAGTAGCCTGTTCACCCCGCAGACTGGCCCCTGACAAACTAAAAATCGCCAGGGATGAATTTGACGCCATGCTCAAGTGTGGAACTTGTCGTCCGTCAGAATCGCCCTGGTCTTCACCCCTTCATCTAGCACCTAAGAAAAACGACGGTTGGCGCCCCTGCGGCGATTATAGGATGCTGAACGCGCGGACCATCGCAGACCAGTACCCTATCCGACATATTCATGACTTCGCTCACAGCCTGTCTGGCTGTACTGTCTTTTCACAAATTGACCTGGTGAAAGCGTACAACCAGATTCCAGTCCATCCAGACGACATCCCGAAGACTGCGATCACAACGCCGTTCGGTCTTTTCGAATTTCCGTACATGACTTTCGGACTTCGAAATGCCGCACAGACGTTTCAGCGCTTCGTGGATGAAATGCTCAGGGGTCTGGACTTTACGTACGCATATTTGGATGACTTCCTGGTCTTCTCAAAAGATCATAAGACCCACGAAGTTCACCTGCGTCAGCTTTTCACCAGGCTCAAGGAGTACGGTATGGTCATCAACAGCTCAAAGTGTGTCTTCGGTGTGTCGGATGTGTGTGTTTCTCTGGTGGTAGGCTTCGGCCGACGGCATTATAACCACCCACCGAGCAAAACCGTGTCGCCAAGCGGCCTAGCCGTGTTCCGCCACGATGCTCGGTGAAGCCGTATGAGAGGATGGGTCGAGATGTTTGCTCCACTATGGGTAGACCGATCTGGCGCGCGCTGGTGTAGCTTCATCGGGTGGCCAGTCGCGGAGGGTAGCGGGATCCGAGGCACGGTGCACCGCTGGCCGACCGCAGATAGTTGGGGGCCCAATTAGCGTGCTAGCCACACGTGAAAGGCTGCCCCGCCATCTAGCGAAAAATCCCATGGATACGCCATCGTGCCGGTTGGCGACCGGACGAGAGGGCCCGATGGATATCCATGGGGGGGCTCGGGCGTCCCCGCAGTCTCCAGGCTGGCCTCCCAATGATGTGGCTAACTGCGGCGCGCGTCTGGGGTCGCCTGTGTGGAGGAACATTTCACTGCCATCCTCTCAGCAACCTCATACTCATAAAATGAAAACAAGAGCAAAGAAAAGGGTTCAACAGCGGCTGCACTCCCTCTCCCTCAAAGTGCACCTCTCAAATATTCGAGGCTTGCACTCAAATATCAATGCGGTCCATCACCACCTAGAGACCGAGAACCCCACGCTCTTGTTTCTCTCGGAGACCCAGATCAGATGTCCGTCGGACGTATCATACCTGAACTACCCAGGCTTTTCCCTGGAGCACAATTTCGTTCCCCGCGCAGGCGTCTGCCTATACGTCCAAGACGGCATCTGTTACCGGCGTCTCCGAAACTTTGAAGACCCCAGTTTTTCAACCTTGTGGATACTGGTGGACACAGGGATGGAGAAAATTCTCTATGCCTGTGTCTACCGGTCGCACAGCGGAGATTTGGAGACGACCAGATTAGCTCAACACCTTGTGGAGACGGCGGATGCGGCTCGGCAGAGGTACCCTTCGGCCCAGTTGGTGTTACGGGGACTTTAACGCCCATCCCAGGAGTGGCTGTTCCCATACCAGTGCACTGACCATGCTGGGAGGGAAATGCGTAAGCTTGCGCTAACCTGGCTGACCCAGCTATCCAGGAGGCCACAAGGGTGCCCGATGTCGACTCGCACACTGCCACCTTAGACCTTCTGCACAACTGATCCAGACAGTACTCGGTGTCAGTTTCTTCACCCTCCTGACCACCTGGTGAAATCCGTATCCACGTACTCCCCACCGTGATCCATGTCCCAGAGGATCTCGGCGGATGTGGCGGTACAAGTCAGCAGATTGGGATGGGATGCGATCTTTTTTTGCATCCTACTTGGCGGCCTGTCTGCTTCTCTACTGAGGACCCGTCAGCTTGTGCGGATGCCATAACGGGGGTGTTGCCAGGGCATGGAATACTACATTCCATTCTCGGATGCGACATCTTTCGGTGGGACTCGTCCATGGTTCGATGCCGACTGCAGACGTGCTGAAGCGCGAAAGCATGCGGCATACTTGGCATGGGCGGATGCCAGTCGTAGGGCTGACGACATTCTTCAGAGGAAGAGAGCCTATAACCGGGTCGTCATGCAAAAAGGCATTACGGATGGCTCGTCAACCACAGCCGAATAGGGAACAAACTGGCTTACCCAGCCTAGTAAAACGTTTTGGTCCCTTCAAGGCGGTTGAACGAACTTCTGCCGCCCTTCACTCCCACCTCTCCTGGGGCCTAACGGGACGCTGGCACACACCGCGGTAGAGAAAGCGAACCTGTTTGCTTCTCTATTTGCGGAATCTTCACGTCTTGATACTGGTGGCGCTTTGCCTCCTTCTCTCCATAGAGTTTGCGAGACGAAAATGTCAAAAATTCGCATACGCAGAAGGAGTTATATAAGACGTTGCGTAATCTTGACGTGAACAAAGTGGCCCCGACGGAATCCCAGCCGTGGTTTTAAAAATCTGTGCGCCTGAGTTGTCTCCAATCCTGACACGCCTGTTTCGACTTTCTTTGGAGACTGGTCAAGTGCCGGTTGCATGGAAGCTAGCCAACGTGCAGCCTGTGCCCAAAAAAGGTAGTCGTGCCGACCCTAATAATTACCGCCCATCTCGGTCACGTCCATACTCTGCAAGAGTATGGAACGTGTACTTAACAACAGGCTCCTGGCATACCTTGAAGGTAACGACCTCCTCAGTGATCAGCAGTATGGGTTTCGCCGCAACCGATCCACTGGGGACCTTCTTGTATGCCACCCACATTTGGAGCGAGGCCATCGAGAAGCACGGGGAGGCAATAGCGGTCTCTCTCGATATATCGAAGGCCTTTGACAGGGTTTGGCACGACAGCCTTATCGGCAAGCTTCCTGCATATGGACTTCCCGCTGATCTGTGCAGATGGATTGCAGACTTCCTGAGGGATCGGTCAATTCGAGTAGTCATTGATGGCTGCTCGTCTGACCAATTTGGCATCAACGCCGGAGTCCCTCAGGGGTCAGTACTTTCAGCAACGCTCTTTTTGCTGCACATCAACGACCTGCTTAAGCCCGGTATCTTTGGGTATGCAGATGACAGCACAGTTGTTGAAAGGTATGTGTCCGATGCGCGGAGTAGCGGAACACAGATCCGGTCTCAAAGAGAATCCATGGTCGAACGGTTGAACTCGTCCTTGAAGGCGGTTTCCGATTGGGGTGACGCCAACTTGGTCAAGTTCAACGCTACCAAAACCCAGGCGTGTCTATTCTCTGCCAAACGGAGTCAATTCCCGCTGGCTCCGACTTTCCGAAATGTGTCCGTTCCGGTAGCGGATCGTCTTGAGCTTCTGGGCGTAACTCTATCGCCAACGCTTAACTTCGGCTCTTATATAGAGTCGAAGGCGCATCTGGCTGGTAGGAAGTTGGGTATCCTCTCGAAGGTGAGACGGTACTTCACACCGAAACAACTGCTGAGCCTGTACCAAGCGCAGGTTCGGTCATGTATGGAGTACTGTTCTCGCCTTTGGGACGGCTCGGCCAAATACCAGCTGGATGCGCTCGAACACATTGAAAGGCGTGCCAAGAGGCTCATCAATGACGATGCGCTTGTGGAGGCCCGGCTTCAAAGCCTTGAACACAGGCGCAAGGTCGCAAGCCTTTCCGTTTTTTACCGGATACATTTCGGAGAGTGTGCGGGGGAATTGCACAACTTGATTCCCCTAGTCCTTTTCATCATCGAACCACAAGACAATCGGCGAGGCGTAACCGCTTCATGGTAGATATCCCACCCACTCGCACGAAGCGCTTCGCTTCAAGCTTCCTTGTGCGAACTGCTAGGGAGTGGAACTCCTTGCCGGAGTCTGTGTTTCCTGATGGGTATAACTTGGGTGTCTTCAAGGCCCGAGTGAATAGGTTGCTTATGGGCAGACGTGCTCCACCGTAGGCCGTATCATCACTTACCATCAGGTGAGATAGCGGCCAAACGTCGACCCATTAAATGTAAAAAAAAAAAAAAAAAAAAAAAAAGGTAAACTTTTTAGGCTATCATATTTCAGCCAAGGGTACCAAGCCCCTGCCTTCCAAGGTCGAAGCCGTGCAAAACTTTCCCGCTCCTAAGACCGTAAGAGAGCTGCGGAGATTCCTTGGGATGCTCAATTTTTACCGTAGGTTCATTCCTGAGGCAGCTACTCATCAAGCACCCCTGAACGCTCTTCTTACTGGCTCAGTAAAGGGTTCACACCCTGTGAATTTTACACCAGCTGAAGATACAGCTTTTCAGAACTGCAAGAACAGCCTGTGTCAAGCAGCATTACTGGCCCATCCCGACTGCAACGCAAAGATGGCGTTGGTCACGGATGCGTCAGACAAAGCTATCGGAGCAGTCCTGCAGCAGCTGAACGAGGGAGCATGGGAGCCACTCGCATTCTTCTCGCGCAAGTTGACTCCAGCACAGGTTAAGTACTCTCCTTACGATCGAGAGTTGCTCGCCATTTACGAAAGTGTCAAGTATTTTAGACATATGTTAGAGGCTCGTCATTTCGTCATTTACACTGACCACAAGCCTATCACATATGCCTACCACTCTCGTAAAGAAAACAGTTCCCCTCGGCAGTCACGTCACCTGGACTTTATTGCCCAGTTTACAACGGACATCCGGCACATTTCAGGGAAGAATAATGTCGTGGCGGACACCCTTTCACGCGTGGAGGAGATTGCTCAACCTGTGCACGCCGAGAGGATCGCCGCTGCTCAACTTGAGGACCCTGAACTGAAGCAACTTCTAGCTGGTGACACTTCTTTACGCCTGCAGCAAGTTAGGATTCCAGGTTCAACTTGTCAACTGTACTGCGACGTCAGCACCTCAACGCCGAGACCTTTTGTGCCCAAGGAATTGCGCAGGTCAGTCTTTACAAGCCTGCACTCCTTGAGTCACCCAGGTTCCAAGGCATCTGCAAGGCTGGTCGCAGACCGCTACGTTTGGCCTGGAGTTAAGAAGGACTGTCGCGAGTGGGTTCGTTCCTGCTTGGAATGTCAACGTGCGAAAATCACACGTCACGTCTCTGCTCCAATAGGCAACTTCAAACTACCTTCATCAAGGTTTGCCTTCATCCACATTGACCTCGTAGGTCCATTGCCTCTGTGTCAAGGATACCGATATTGTCTCACCGCCGTCGATCGCTTTACGCGATGGCCTGAGGCAATACCGATAGCAGACATAACTGCTGAAACAGTGGCAAAGGCTCTACTGAGTGGGTGGATAGCCCGTTTCGGCTGCCCATCCGATATCGTAACCGATAGAGGTAGGCAGTTCGAATCAGAGCTCTTTAAATGTTTGTCTGGTATTGCTGGGTTCCGACACCGCAAAACCACAGCCTACCATCCAGCCTGTAACGGATTGGTGGAGAGATTCCACCGTCAACTCAAGGCTGCTATAACCTGCCACGCCAGTGTCAGTTGGGTGGAATCTCTTCCACTAGTCTTACTAGGCGTTCGCAGCGCTTATAAAGAAGACGCACAAGCCTCTGTCGCCGAACTAGTCTACGGTCAACCACTGCGCCTTCCAGGTGAATTTTTTGACCCGCAGACGGATGAGACTGTCGACACAGCAGACTATTTGTCCAGGCTCAGAAGTTTAGTTAGGCAACTGCGACCATCACCAGCTGCCAGGCACAACAAAAACAAGTTTTTTATATTTAAAAATTTACCTACCTCATCACACGTTTTCCTTAGGGACTGCACTGCTGGTGGTTTCAAACCAGCATACTCTGGCCCTCACAAGGTCATCGAGCGAGGGGACAAGGTATACAAGATCGTGGTAAACGGTAAAGAGGTTACCGTATCGATAGACCGCCTTAAGCCGGCCTTCATACTACGTGACCCAGACACACCATACACACCACCTACCACAAACATTCATCAAAACACTCCAAACACGGATAACCGGAACTTGCCTGATCCTGGCGATGGCGTCGTCAAAGCGACGCGGTCAGGCCGCCGCGTTAAATTTCCCGACTATTACCGCCCTTGACGGTCTCTGGAAGGGGGTGATGTGGCGACCTATTATTATTAAACTCTTTAGAGTTGCGACTCCTGTCAATTGACTTGATTTAATAAAAGAAAATAAAAAGTGACAGGTGTCAGGAGTCGCACGTAGGCCGTCGGAGAGTTGCGTTTGTGTTAGACTTCTACTTACTCAGATTTAATTAAAGAGTTTTACTCCGATTCAATTTCGTCGCGCTTTTATATATGTTTTCCTAACTATCGTTTTCATCTATCCGTTCTCATCTAATATTTCACTCCTTCTGTAAACTATACTTGTGTTGTGCTGAACTCTTGTGACTTCTGTATATAAAAATAAATTATATATTTCTACCGTGAGAGACTTTTAATATCTATCTTCTAATTCTTCAATCTTCACACTCCACAACCTACAATGTGATGAGCCTATTGCCATAGTCTATGCTATATAACCAAATCCTAACCTAATCCATGCCGGACTCTTATCGGCTTAAACGCCCCGGTGTCCTATCCACACGTCCGTGGTGTCTGGTAGGTTGAAGCCTGCCTGGTTGGCCAGCCTGAAAGGTAGGGTGTAGTGATCCAGTGAGTGCCCCATCCCCGTCGTCCCCACGACGTAGGAAGTCCATGAGGATTACCATCACGATAAAAAAAAACAGCTGAATTGGGCCCTGAACGTGTTCTTAATAATAATAAATAGCCGGGGATTGTCCTTTGGTGTACTTCCATAGTGGATACAGGGATAATAGCCGGCTGATGTCCCATTACATTTAGATCAAAATTGTTCAACGGGCCTCTGCGAGTTGGCTTCGGCCCTGTGGTCCTGTGGTGATATGTAAAGAACATACAAATAATAATTCTTTATTGACAAAAAGTTTACACAGATAATCGGAATTCCCTGACCCATGAACTAGTTTATTTCGTGTATCATAAACAATGTTAGGTATGAGTATGATTAGCCATTAGCCTTTGACACTTATTATTAACTTATCATTTAATTATTACAAGTCATAACTAATTATTTTTTATCGCAATACATTAGCAATTTGGGCAAGTCCGACGATTAAAAAAAACGACGTTGTTTACACATCACTTAACTTTGACACCAAATTATCAAAGAGATGATAACAGAATTGTTTTATTATTTTTTTTGTGTTTGAGAAAAAAGATAAATGTTTACTGTGGCTAACCGTGGAAACCTTTAATTGGATTTATATAGCATATCGGTACGCAGCAACGTCACGCCTTTTATCCCCGAAGGGGTAGGCAGAGGTGCACATTACGACACGTATTGCCGCTATACAATGTATACCCACTTTTTACCATTTGTGTTATAAGTTCCATGTAATAGGGGGTGAACCTATTGCCATATACTAGGCACAGTTCCAGACTCCGTGCTATTACTGTGGAATTTTTGAAAAATCGTAAAAAGCCCACTGACTAAATTCTGGAAGGATTATTCTCTGCCACTAAGGGTTGATATAAGAATTTACTTTTTTTTTGAGGGGAGAAAATTATCCAATGATTCTCCCACCTTGAGTGAGACCAAAGAGAGTGACAGACTCTTACTTACTAAAAATAACCCCGTACCTACTCCTGCTTCGAGCCGAAGTTCCATTATCCCGTTAAGTTGTCCGGGGCTCCGGGAAATAAACATTAAAATAATATGTAAATTGAATTAATAAATATGTAAGTACCATTTACAAACCATCAAAAACTATCTATTATGATAACTATTTACAGGAAATTATTAATTATTAATTAATTGATAAATGAAATAAAACTATAAAATAACTACATTACCGAGACCTAAGGTATTAAGTAAGTGTCATTAGGGCTTTTAGAGTTAGGAAACTGAGTTCTAAATGAGATTTAATATCTTTTTGAGTTTATGACAGTAAGACATTTCGTCTCGTCTTGGCACCATTTTACAAAAAACATGTTTTTGGTACAATCGTTGTGACCTGTTCACCTGATCGCCAGATAGTTTGACTTTCGCATCACTTGGATTCTCCCAAGACAGATATATTATGTTATTTACAATCTTCCTCTGTCTTGTATACAATACACACTTTCGATAACTTTATTTTGACGTCGCGCGAAGATAAGCTGTCGCGAGTAGATACAAAAGTTGCGGCGATCTCCACATGACATCAGTTCGACGCCGGCGCACAGCTGGAGCAGTGTTCCCAGTCTCAGTACTACATATACAGTGTGCAAGTATCGTGATATCGTAGCCATGAAGTTCATTGTGAGTACTGATCGACTATACATGTTTCGAAAAAAAAACATACCGGCCGAATTGAGAACCTACTCCTTTTTGGGAAGTCGGTTAATTACACTTCCAACATTTGACTTAATTACTTCTTCATAATAGATGACAAATTTTTATTCTAACGTCCGTCTTGTAGATTATTTTAAAATATTGGTCACGTATTTTTTATTTTCACACTTTCGAAGATATATTGATTTGAAATATCGCGCGACGTCATTTCTAAGTACATTTTATAAGTAGAAATTACATTATTGCCCCCACTCCTAAACTTCGTTGATTCGTTTTATTTAAACTTGGCTGCGGACTACCTAGCGGGTTTACCGGAGCTCCGGCTCGACAAGCAGGAGTAGGAACGGGGTGGTTTTTAGTCAGTAAGAGTCTGACACTCCCTCTCGCCTTACCCTGGCGAGGCCTTACCCTTACAATGAGAGAAGTCATTGGATGATTTTCCACCCTGAAAAAAAAAGTCTTTTCATGTCTCAACTATGTACTACGTGCATTAACGTTCCATTTTTCTATTTTCGTTACAATTTTGAGTTTCTTTCTCAGTTGCTCTATTACAGTTTTCTCAACATTTGTTTCAGGTTTGCGTCTTCATGTTCTTAGTGATCCTGGAGGGATTCCACTGTGAGTGTATATTACACCAAATTAACTAAAAATCACCTTTTTTTTACATAAATTAATGGAGAAAGAAATATTTTAATTAATTAAGTATGTCTCACGATAGTTATTATAAAAATATAACACCAAGTTTGTGTATTCTGTGCTGTAAAGTGTTACTAGGTTTATTCATTTTGTGTGTTGAGTCTAGTTAGGAAATAGGCTTCCCTAGTAGCTTAGAATTCCTAGAATCATGATTGTGATCCATAAATAGCAGTTCGGCGTTTGAACTTCGTCATGTTTTTCTGTAGGTCTGTAGGTAAAGAGGTTTTAATTTTTATTTCTTTTTTAAAAGCGTTGCCCCACACTAGGATTTTCTCCTGTGTCGTGGGTGCGTTTACAAACACACAATTCCACATGCACAAGACACCCAGACCCGAAACAACAATTTGTGGATCACACATAGAGTTGCCGTGCGAGATTTGAATCCGCTACACGTTGCACGGCAGGCAGTTGCCTAGCCACCGCGCCAACTGCAGTAAAATTTATCTGTTTTGTTACAGGTGCACCAAATTATTACTCGTCGTCGTCCATAACGCGTACCAATCATTATGAAAACAAGGGTGAATATAACACTCTTCTCGTTGGTCCTCTGCCGGACCTGTCTCGATATCAAGATCTTATTATGGCAACTATGAGTGGTGGAAACGAAGATGAGAAGTCACCCTGTTGCTAATCATGAAATGATGTCGTATAAGTTGTGATCGCTATCGGACCACTCTATAAGAGCTCATGTTACCCACAGGTGGACACAATATACCGACTAAAGCGTCAATATCCTGTATAGTAATAATAATAATCTTTTTTTTTAATTCAGGTAATTTACACCCATAAATTATACAGAATATGACAATTAAATTTCCACTTAGATTATACATTAAATTAATTTCAACAAATAATAAATAAATAAAATAAAATAGTCAACGTTAATTAATTAAGTCCAATAAAATAAAATAAAAGTTCAATCAATTAACAGTCAGTCAGTCAGATAGTTCATTAATACAAAATGTCAAAATGCTTTCTGTATAAATATATATATAAATGTGCTTTCCTTCTTCATCTTACTCTCAATCTAAGTTACTTGTATAATATTTAATTTTGTACCTACTTTGTATGTTAAGACTTATGTTTATTTATATTGTAAAAATAAATTGTTTAATATTATACATATTTATAACAATGAAATAAATGTCTGAGAAGTATACTTGTCGTTTTTGGAATTACCCTGCTACAATGCCAGTATAGGTAAGACTAGTACCAAGCTAGATATGGTTTATTAGATGTAAAATTATAATTTGATTTGAGACTATAGAGAATGGGTCTCAGGTTCGATACCCAGGACATGTAAATCATTTATTAAGGATAATTTTTATAATGCAAACAATTCTACGAAATAGCGCGAAATCTGGAATTTTTATCATTTATCGTCACGCCTTTTTTCCCGTAGGCAGAGGTGCACATTACAGTACGTAATGCCACCTATTGCCATATACAAGGTACGATTCCAGACTCCGTGCTAATACTGAGAAATTTTCGAAAAGCTGAAAAATACCCAGCAATGATTTGCCCGTTCCGGGAATCGAAACCGAGACCCCTTGCATGGCAGTCGCACTTGCGACCACTTGACCAACGAGGCACACATTTTTATCAGTTATATTACGAGTCCCATGGAATACGAGGTTAATATGATGTCAGAATTCGATCACATTTCTCACTCAAGTGCTATTGTTAGGAAGTTATTCATCTTCTTCTATATATAAAAATGAATTTCTGTTCATTAGTCTCGCTCAAACTTGAAAACAGCTGAACTGATTTGGTTAATTTTTGTCTTGAAATATTTGTGCAGGTCCAAAGAAGGTTTAAAAGGTGAGAAAAAATCAATGAAGTGGTCTTTCAATAAAATTTGGTATCAAATAATATATTACAGGTAACAACAAGTTTTTAATTAATTAAACTATATAAAAAATATTTATCTTAAATACTTAATATTGAAAAACATGCAACTGGAACTGGAAAAGCTTTCTATACTACGAGACTACGAAATCGTAGCACATTGCTACGCCGTAGCATCGCTTGCTACGAAATAATAAACATATAATAATAATTTATTTACTGGAAATCTGGGTATCTTACGTCTTATACATACGTATTTTCTTGAAAATAATGGTTTTTAATGTGAATTAGGGTAGTGATAGCAGTTTTCTTGAATGATTGCTTAGTGTAAAGTAGTTCTTCAGGTGCAATATTTTTACGGTAATTATTCTATGCATCACATCTAGACGGCTGCTCGATATTAATGTAGCCTTCAGCTTTGGAAGTGGCTAAAGCAATCCATTCTCTGAAGACAGGCAAAGCACCAGGACTCGACCTCATCACTGCGGAGATGCTACAAGCAGACTTACCTTCCGCTGTCGATGTTCTGACGCCTCTAATCGAGAAAATTTGGACTTCAGAGGAGCTACCGGATGACTGGAACAAAGGCCTTGTTATCACTGTACCTAAGAAAGGAGACCTTAGTATGTGTGACAACTGGAGAGGCATCACATTGCTCTCGATTCCTGCTAAGGTTTTCTGCAAGATCACCCTGGACAGACTGGCAAAGGCCAAAAATATATAACTATAAATGGTATGATATTCGTGTAATCAGTGGCCGACGTAGTAGGTAGCCTAACCGTCTGATAGGCGCACCAGTCACTTGTTTGGAATTCCCAAGACAACAACACATACAAAAACTCTTATTTACTATTTATTTGTCTTTTATCAGCAGTCTGCGAAGTATGGATTGTCCTCCACTCAATATGTGTTAACTTTTTCCTGTTGATAAAACGTCTGAGTCAATGAAATGTTTTTTTAATATTTTACTCTAGTTTCTTCTCTTTTTTTATGAAACATGGTAAACGAACAGACGTGTCTGTTCGTTACGCCACGCCGCAAAAAGGCCAGTGCTCAGCTAAAAGGATATAACTTACAGGTGGTTATATTATGTTATTGTTTAGTCAATAAAAATCCAAAATTCTACATTATAAAGTTTATTCAAATAATTATTTCTATAATTTCGTTAAACTAGGTACACTGACAACTGCGTTGAATTTCGATCATTAGTACTCGTATAAATGTAATTTCACAATTGTTTGTCATCAAGATTGCACTAAAATAAGACAAGGCTCCTGTTTATACAATGTGACAGGGGTGAGACTTCTAATCCATTAAGGCTGAGTACTACATCTAATTTTATCGACAAAAAAGTAATAGGGGGGTTGAACCCCCTCCCCTAAAAATTATGGCTTTAAAATTGGATGTAGTACTAGTAGTAGTGTACTCAGCCTTAACGGGTTAGAAGTCCCACCATTGTATAGTTCCTATTCATAATATTTAAATATTTAAATTCCTTACAACAATATGAATCCAAATGGATTTAATAATGAATTCGTTTGCAGGAGCATGTTATTGTGATGTCCATTGTTGGTAATTTGATTTTGTACGACGTTAACTTGCAATAGTGGCCCTGGTTGTGGAAGAGAAGGGAGCTGGATTTCCCAGAATGGTGCACCTGAAAGTACAATATTATAAAATTAATTATTATGTTATCGGCTTACTCACGTAAATGTTTGACGAGGAACTCGACTAGTTTTAAGCCATGCTAGAGGCTTATATTCATGAGCAGCATTCCGCGACACACGACGCGGCGGTTATCGCACTGCTACTCGGCTAGCATGGCTTGGCTAATAAAATTATATGAATAATAATTATATGGATGAGCCAGAGAACATGAAGCGTGGGACCATGATCAAGCACACATGACGCCCTATTTATTAATGTTCAACTGCAGTGATACAATTAACAGCTTCACAGAGAATCTATTAACTACCAACTGAAATAATTGGCATATCCTGACTTATTCCGGAGCTGCGGACTACCTAGCGGGTTTACCGGGGCTCCGGCTCGAAAAGCAAGAGTAGGAACGGGGTGATTTTTATTTAGTAAGAGTTTGACACTCCCTCTTGCCTCGCCTAAGGCGGGAGAAGTCATTGGATGATGTTCCCTGTTAAAAAAATCCCGAGTTATATCAAAAAACTAGTTATACATTACTAACTAATATTAGTCCTTGAAAACCACGTAGTATTTTGTTTTTGTCCGTTCGTGGTCAGGGTTTGCCGATATTCGTCGGCATCGCACTGATACCATGCATTATAGTACATAAAATAAAACATGACGCCATATATACTCACATTGAAATCCCTCAAGGATCGCCAAAAGCAAGAAGATACACATCTAAAACAATCATCATGACTTTTGTTATATAGAACAAACAGTATTTACATTACATTGTATACTAAAAATCTTATTGTTTTCGTGGTATAAGTCGGTAAACCAGCAGACGAATTAATTACCTGATGGTAAGCAATCGTCACCGCCCATGGACATCTAAGGCGTAACAAGTGCGTGGCCGGCCTTTTTGGTTTAGGAATTTAAGGGCTGTTGGGGAATTAGGGATTGGGAAGGGGCCAGGGGGGTAATTGGGTCTCCAGTAACCTCACTAACACAACGAAACACAACGCAATCGTTGTGTTTCGGTGTTTCACTTAGGGTTTCTGTGAGGCCGTGGTATCAATTAGGTCGAGCCGGCCCAATCATGCAGCAGCATGGGTCTCCCACACTGCTACATATCAGCGAAAGAAGGCAGTTTTTAATGGTAATTATAACTGAATATTTAGAGATTGGTGATTTAGAGATTAAGGGAACAAGGATCACAACAAGGATTGGGCCTCTGGTAACCACATTCACGCTACGAAAATTACGTTAAATACAAACATTGAATATACTCACAACTAACTTCATCGCTGCAATATTCACACAGACCGGCCTTACTGCTCAAATTCAGCGTCGAACTGAAGATAAATGCGGATCACAACAATATATAGCTACTTTCAGATCATCTTCGTATGTTATCACTCTGATATATATACTTGTTTATGCATTACGTTGTGTTTTAATACTAGTAATCAATTCCAGCTTCGCCTGGTTACCCGGAGCTGCGGATTGTCAAGCGGGTTACGGGGTTCCGGCTCGAAAAGCAGGAGTAGGAACGGGATGGTTTTTAGTCAGTAAGAGTCTGACACTTCCTCTCGCCTCGCGCAAGGCGATGATTAATTGGATGATTTTACCAACTGTTAAAAAAAGCTTCGCCTGGTTGCTGTTTTTGCGACAATGTGTTAAATATAATTTTTTTTAAAATACTTGTACCAACATTGAAAAACAAGATTATAAAATTTTAATTAAACAACTTTTTCAAAACAAGCCTGTATGCAGCTGAGCGATGGTGCGAGAGCTAGCAACGTCGAAAAAACAAGCATTTCTAGAAGGCCAGTTTTTAGATATAGCCATGTCTCTCACTCTCCCAGACATCATACGGGCTATCTGGCAGGCGGTAGTGGTTGCGTTCATCAGTGCGCATCGCATTTGTACAGGTAAAATTTCAACTTTTCAAACCATTTTAAGAAGTTATTTTTTATTATTATTATTTTTATTGAACTTATAAGCATGAATCTATTATTGCCAGGCATTTTTATTGTTGTTTAAGCTATGCCAAGCGCCAATTCTGTTTTTTTTTATGATTTCCTTAATATGGCTGAAATTTTTGTATGATGTTATTTAAGTAAGAAAAAACCCAAAATTAATTTGCCAAGCAGTAATTCGATTGTTAACCTTCAGCCAGACCGATCAAAAACGGAAAAATGATGTAGTATCATTTCGCTTGGTCTAGAAATATTTGTCGAAGGAATTACAGAGAAAAGGATTAAAAAACCGCCCAAATGCGAGTCGGACTCGCTCATGAAGGGTTCCGTAGCACCAAGTAGATGGCAAAATAAAAAAGTTATAAAATAACTTATTCATGAATTATTTCTTTGAATTATTTCTTAAAAACTAATAATGATATCTCGTTCAAACCAATTTTAGTTGAAACATTTTATTGAAATGTATAGCATATATTTATTTTGAATTTCCTCACTCTCTTATTTTAAAAGTTAGAGGGGGGGACACTCATTTTTCCACTTTGGAAGCGTCTAACTTTCAAACGATTGATTTTGACGAAAAACGGCTTTAGGAACCTTAACATCTTTTTTAAAGACCTATCCATAGACACCAATCACGGTATTGTAAGCTGAAAAAAATATTTTTGTGATTCAGTTCCATGTATGGAGTGGCCCCCTTAAATTATTAAATTTATTATTTTTTATTCAAAATTCGAATAGCAATTACCGAAACACATCAACCTACAAAGTGTCAACTATGTTAGCCCAATAGTTTCGGAAATATAATGAAAATGGTTTGAAAAGTTGAAATTTTACCTGTACAAATGCGATGCGCACTGATGAACGCAACCACTACCAGGTGCCAGATAGCCCGTATGATGTCTGGGAGAGTGAGACACATACTATATCTAAAAACTGGCCTTCTTGAAATGCTCTCTCAAAAACGTTGCCAGCTCTTATACGATAACTGTATACTACACGTACTATGTACATATTACGACTGCATATTATTCTATTCTAATTCCCACGCGGTGTCACCTGCTCTGCTCGTCTCTTGTTGATTGTAGCGTGATGTTTTATATATAGCTTCTTCCTTAATTTTATTAATTTTGAACTAGTACTTCTGGAGATTAAACAAACAAACTCTTCAGTTTTATATAATAGTAGTAGATAAGGGATGTGTAAATAATAATAAAAAAAAGAATAACAATGCGAAGTAGAATGTTTATTTTATGAAGATTACATTTTATTTTTATAATAACTATCGTGAGACATACTAAATTAACTAAAAATCACGGTTTCCTCACATAAATTAATGGAGAAAAGCTCTACTAGTTTCGAGTCACAGAGGGACTCTTCATCATGAGCAGCGTGCGCAGACGCGGCGACGTCGGAGTAGGCAGCGCGATGTCGCTTAGTTAATTAACTTATTTTTAATAGTTAATTAAGATCAGATCCTGTTATGTATATTTCTATAATTGCTATGATTGTGCTCAAGAAAGACAATGTTATATAATATAGTTTCTACAACATATACATATCATACATAATCATGATTCATATTTCTTCAAACTCATACAACAGTCGTTTTAAATATTTGATTAAACCAATACTCTTTCATAAGGTCTGAACAGCGAGGGGCGTACATAAATTGCGTTATCATGACCATTGTTCACGAGCCGATTGTGATATCGGGTAAATGGTGTGGTGCGCAAATATATTGTGTTGTGGTGGCCATTATTTATCAACTCATTTCGAGCAGGATGCAGCAACGTGGACCTCGCATATATGACGTTGTGGTCACCGTTGTTAATTAGTTTGTTCTCGACGTTAACGCGACTTCGGAGGGGTTGGAACAACCGCCGCAACAACCCGCATGGTGCGCCTGAAATATAATAATTTATTATTATTTTTCTTGATTATTCAAACGATAACGTTCGTGTACATCGTGGGGTTACATCGTTGTATTAATTTACTAACACTTTTAACACTTAGTATTTTTTTTCAACACATCGGTATTATAACTTTAGTAAAGACATCATAATCGCTAACTGTCCATACAATTCTAAATAATGCTGTCATCAAACTTCGACACGATACTGATTGCACTATTAACACGACATTAAACGTGACACATATAGGTACTCACATTGGAAACCGCCCAGCATCACCAACAACAAGAAGAGACACACCTGAAACAATAATTGTATCTTTAGTAACATATACGTATGTATAGCTTTTTGAGGAGAGCAAATCATCCAATGACTTCTCCCGCGTTGGGCGAAGCGAGAGGGAGTGATAGACTCTTACTGACTATAAACCACCCCGTTCCTACTCCTGCTCTTTGAGCTGGAGCTCCGGTAAACCCGCTAGGTAGTCTGCAGCTTCGGATGCGCATGTCATCATCATCATTGAAGGCCACCTCTCTAAGCTCAAACGACAACTCGTCACGTCACGGCTTCCCGCGGTACTGCCGAGTGCTGATGTCGTCGGTCCACCTAGCGGGAGTCACCCGCTCCACGGCCACCACTCGAGGATTTTCCTGGTCCATCGGCCATCAGTCAATAGCACTTCAGCTTGCAGATTTTAAGAGTTATACCAGTAACTCTGCTATTTTGACGAATTTCCACATTTCAACACAAATTCAACCGTCTCCCTCCATCGCTCGCAGAATGACTGAGTCTTTCTAGAAGGCCAGACGTCAAGAAGCATCGTTAAAAAAATTACGTTAAAAATTTAAAATTAGTACTCACAATGAATTTCATCGCTGCGGTGCTCACACACTAGTACTGACACTAGCGTCACTGCCCGTACTGGGGTCGAAATGAAGAGATATGGAGATCAACACAACATTTATTGTTATAAAACTGCATGTTATCTTCATATGATGTCACACCTCACACATAGACGTATGCAAAGTATTCACAAGAAATAAAAACTTAAATAAGTAATGAATCAATATGTATAACTTACTATAACATAAAACTCAAATAAAGAAAAATAAATAAAAAAACTAAAATTAAAATTGTCTCCTTTAGGCGTCGAAGTACTCGTCCGCATCACTGTCACTGGGGAACGTTATTATAATTTGAAAATAATAGCTGAGCTCACGACTTCGTTAACGTTGAAAGCAGGTACATAAAGTATTATATGGTATATACAGAGGTGGTAACAGACACGTGGGGGAGCCATGTTTCGGCACGCATGGGTCGGCTCTACCGGAGTGATACCACGGCCTCACAGTACACCGGCGTGAAACAACGCTTGCATTGTGTTACCGGGGCTCAACTTTTACATAAGGAATAAAAACTTCACCGACAAAAGGTGTGTATTGTACACGTCTGTTCGTTTTGTAGTTGCATATTATTGTTTATTTTAGTTTACGAATTTATTTTAAAAGATTGTGCCTTGGTATTTGACCCGAGTTCTTGATAACATCGTAGTCACAGTGATTGGTATTTCCAAAACGCTAAAACTATCTTTGTTTCCTTTTGTTTATTTACTAAATCACAAAGGGGTGTTTTTAAGACGTCGAAATAGAATTGTTTGTCTACCAGTCCAATGAGTTACCGAAGTCCCTCCTGCAGGCTCCTCGTTCACGTCTCAGGAGGTGGGAGGAGTCATTTTATGATTTTCCTCTCCCATAACAAAGCTTCAGGAATCCAAAGCTATTGGAAGTACATTGTTAACCGTGTAGGAGAAAGATAACGTCATTAAATAAGTTAAGCATGGGTCATCATCATCAGCCTATAGGTGGCCACAGCTGAATATGGGCCTCTTCTCATGCAGATAAGGTTTGAGCATTAATTACCACGTTGGCTCAAAGCAGGTGGGCGATTTCCAACTTACAATCAGAAATTATAAGCCCAGGTTTCCTCACGCACGTTGTTTTCCTTCACCATCTGACAGTGGTGTCTAAGTACTCTTAAGCACGGGTGATACTTACACAATAATTATATTTATAAACATATAAATAATCAGGCGGGACGTCACCAGGAGATAAGTGAAACCATATAAATGTTAGCGTGGTGTGCACATATCGTCAGTTCGACGCCCAGCTCGAGCAGTGTATCCAGTCTCTGTGTTGTAGAGTGCGAGTACCGCAGCGATGAAGTTCATTGTAAGTACTGTTCATTTATTAGTTATTTAAGAGAAGCTAAAAAGTAAATAATTATTTTGGTACAGGTGTGTGTCTTCTTATTCCTGGCCCAATGTGGGAGAAGTCATTAGATCACATTTCCCTCTCAAAAAAAGACTGCTAGTAAAATAGTACTAGGTACTTTGAGTTGAAATAGCAATTTTATAGGACTAGATGCACCGTTTAAATGTGAAACAAATGCATTAGCATTGGTTACATATTGACTTAGTATTGGTTCAATAAGGTGTTTGTGTGAATGTGTTACAAAGGATACAATAATTGTTACAGGTGTGTGTCTTCTTATTCCTGACGATCTTGGAGGGAATCCAAAGTGAGTATCTTGTTTCATCATTTGTATAATTTTATATTGGTACAGGCCGGCAAACGAACTGATCGAATCGCCTGATGGTAAGCAATCGACGAATGGTGGACCGACGACATCGTCAGAGTGGCGGGGAGCCAGTGGATGTAGGTGGCAACTTGTCGTTCTTCGTGGAGGACCAAGGGGGAGGCCTTTGTTCAGCAGTGGACGTCTCTCGGCTGATGATGATGATGAAGCAATCGACACCTGAAACACCAGTGTTGAGTTACAAGTGTGTTGTTGGCTTTTTAAGGGTAGGGAATTTGAGGATAATTGCAGGGAAATTGGGGAAATTGAGGAAGAAACTCCGGTAGTCTTACTCACACGGCGAAACATAACATAATTGTGAAAGCGTTGCACACATGTACTATTGTGATCCGATAATGTTTGGCAGAGATAAATATCTGGAGAATTATAGGGCTGCAATAACACGTAGGCTACTTTTTATCCTGCCACTGAACGAAGCTGGTATTAATCACATTTACTTTGTTTCAGGTGCACCAACATTTTGCCTATTTTTCAACTGTTATCAACGACCATCATATTCTACTTCACAAAGCTCAGTAATTTACCAAAATACGTACACTAATACTGGTCACCATAATGTCATGATAGTCAATGGAGGAGGCTCCTATCCCAGTGGATAATTTTTGTTGTGTTAAATGTATGCTCATCACTAGTCCCAGTAAGCATGAATAGTAAACATTATACCTGAACCTAGAACCAAACCGCGGCATTACTACTTTAGCAGAAATTAATCGTGATGGGCAGCTACCTGCGGACAGTGATTCGTTCAACATTCTTGCTGCTGGACTAGGTGCCCGCAGTTCCAATATGAACATGAATGTGACAGTGTCGACTGTCGGTCTCCTATTACAGTAATAAAGTGTAATCTAGTATTCTTATCCAGATTTTTATTTAATACACATACCTAGTCATCATCCTTTCTACTTCCCGAAAACATAAGCAATACATTTCCAATCTTATAAATAACAAAATATGAATAATATAGTTGAATAAATAGACATATATATATACTTCTTATGGTATTAGCCGGTAAACGAGCAGACGGATCACCTGGTCGTAGGACGATCGTGCGTTGCCGGCGTTTGAGGGTCTAAACCACAACCTAATCAGGAATCGGGGATTTGGAAGATTGGGGTAATTGGGCCTTCAGTAACCTCACTCACACAACGCAAGAGTTGTATCCCGTCGGATTTCTGTGAGGTTGCGATATCACTCCAGTCGAGCCGGCCCATTCGTGCCGAAGCATGGTTCTCCCACACTTAAAATTTCAGTTAATGCATTTTAAATTCATTTGCTGTCTCAGTTGTAGAAGTAACTACGATGATAAATCAAAAGAACCAATCCCAGATAAAGGAGGTTGTTTTTCATTAATTGAAGTTAAGCACGGGGATACTTACGAAATGATAATATTTATAAACAAATAAATAATCGAGCGGGACGTCACCAGGAGATAAGTGAAACCATATAAATGTGAGCGTGGTGTGCACATATCGTCAGTTCGACGCCCAGCTCGAGCAGTGTATCCAGTCTCTGTGTTGTAGAGTGCGAGTACCGCAGCGATGAAGTTCATTGTGAGTACTGTTCATTTATTAGTTATTTAAAACGTATATAATTATTTTGCTACTACATAATAAGAGTGCGGGCAGAAATATTTTGAAGGAAAGGTGATATTTCATGCAATAGAATGAAGATTGCCTACCTAGCGGGTTTACCGGCGGTCTGCCCTGCGTGGGCCGAACACCGCCGTGCCCTCAGGGAAATGATCGGCGACGGCGACCTCTCGCGTCCGGCTTTGGTTCAGGCCATGGTGCGGAGCGAGGGGGACTGGGATGCCGTCTCCTCCTTCTGCGAAGCAGTCATGCTAGCTAAGGAGGAGGCGGGACGCGTGAGGGAACGAACCTCCTCACGCCCCAGCCGACGCGAAGGACACTCCGGGCGTCGGGGATCGCGTGACGATCTCCGGCCACCGTAAGTGCGGGTCTGCGGACGGCGAGCAAGGGTAGCTCGCCGCCCGACCAGAACCAGACCCGTGCGTGCAGCGCGTTGCGTTCCGCGCGCGCCTCAAAGAGCCATCAGACCACCACAGATGGGGCCCAATAGGGCTGATGCTTAATTCGGAGCTGCGGACTACCTAGCGGGTTTACCGGGGCTCCGGAACGGGGTGGTTTTTAGTCAGTAAGAGTCTGACACTCCCTCTCGCTTTGCCCTGGCGAGAGAAGTCATTGGATGATTTTCCCCCTGAAAAAAAAAGCGGGTTTACCGGGTCTCCGGCTCAAAAAGTCTGATGAGGAGTGAGTCTGACACTCGCTCTCGCCTCGCTCAATGTAGGACAAGTCATTGGATGATTGTTTCCCTTAAAAAAACAATGTATTATCTAAAAAAATTAAAAAATGTACTGGATACTTTGACTAGAAGCACCGTTTAAACGAGAATCGAATGCATTAGCATTGGTTACATATTGACTTAGTATTGGTTCAATAAGGTGTTTGTGTGAATGTGTTACAAAGGTTACAATAATTGTTACAGGTGTGTGTCTTCTTATTCCTGGCGATCTTGGAGGGAATCCAAAGTGAGTATCTTGTTTCATCATTTGTATAATTTTATATTGGTATAGGCCGGCAAACGAACTGATCGAATCGCCTGATGGTAAGCAATCGACACCTGAAACACCAGTGTCGAGTTACAAGTGCGTTGTTGGCTTTTTAAGGGTAGGGGATTTGAGGATAATTGCAGGGAAATTGGGGATTGGGGAAATTGAGGAAGAAACTCTGATAGTCTTACTCACACGGCGAAACATAACATAATTGTGAAAGCGTTGCACACATGTACTATTTTGATCCGATAATGTTTGGCAGAGATAAATATCTGGAGAATTATAGGCCTGCAATAACACGTAGGCTACTTTTTATCCTGCCACTGAAAGAAGCTGGTATTAATCACATTTACTTTGTTTCAGGTGCACCAACATTTTGCCTATTTTTCAACTGTTATCAACGACCATCATATTCTTCTTCACAAAACACAGAAATTCACAAAAATACTTACATTAATAATGGTCACCATAACGTCTTGATTGTTGGTCAAGGAGACACCAATCGCAATGGATAATTATTGTTCTATTAAATGTATGCTCATCACTAGTCCCAGTAAGCATGAATAGTAAACATTATACCTGAACCTAGAACCAAACCGCGGCATTACTACTTTAGCAGAAATTAATCGTGATGGGCAGCTACCTGCGGACAGTGATTCGTTCAACATTCTTGCTGCTACTGGACTAGGTGTTCCAATATATAGTTAATATAGTTCCCATATGAACATGAATGTGACAGTGTCGACTGTCGGTCTCCTACTACAGTAATAAAGTGTTATCTAGTATTCTAATCCAGATTTTTATTTAATACATATACCTAGTCATCATCCTTTCTACTTCCCGAAAACATAAGCAATTGCATAAGCAATACATTTTCAATCTTATAAATAACAAAAGATGAATAATACAGTTGAATAATTATATATTATATATTTTTATGGTATCAGCCGGTAAACGAGCAGACGGGTCACCTGATCGTAAGCAATCGCCGCCGCCCATGGACACACAAATCACTAAAGGGGTTACAAGTGCGTTGCCGGCCTTTGAGGGTCTAAACCACAACCTAATCAAGAATCAGCTATTTGTAAGATTGGGGTAATTGGGCCTTCAGTAACCTCACTCACACAACGCAAGAGTTGTATCCCGTCGGTTTCCCGTGAGGCCGCAGTATCACTCCAGTCGAGCCGGCCCATTCGTGCCGAAGCATGGCTCTCCCACACTTGTGTGTGTCGCAGTGCCTGTTTCACCACATACAAGAACGGATAAATGATTGACTGAATAGATTTCTCTCAAAAACCGTAATTAATGGTAAAAACTATAAATCAATAAGAACATTCTATCTTGGACCTGAAACATTAGACACCTTTCTTCTCTATACTATACTATATACGAATAATATTTTTTTAAGACTTGGAATCTGAAAAGTACCTTTTACATACATACATACATAACCTCACGCCTGTCTCCCATGGGGGTAGGCAGACACAATGGAACGCCAATTGCCACGGTTCTTACACACTTAAAAGTACCTTTTTACATTTCGATATAAGTATTTAGAAATATAAGTATTTAGTTTGTGGTTCGTACTAAGTTTATTAGGACGCCACTAGGATATGACAAAGAAGAAAGTCGTAAGAATACCGAAGTATATACTATAGGCCACACACCCATCTGCCCACCTGCCCCGGAGGGCAGAGGTGCGCATGGACAGCGCTACACCCACTTTTCACCAGTTACTTTATAAATTACAGCCTATTACCAATCATACACCAGACAGGTGGCTACAATTCCAGACTCCGTGTTTTTACTGAGAAGAAAATTTTATTTTAACTAAAAGTTAATCTCGTTGGTCGAGTGGTCGCTGGTAGATTCCCAGGTCGGGCAAAGTATTGCTGTGGTTGTTTTGTTTGACAACGTGAGCCTACGTTTCCACTGGAGTACAGGAATATTGGGTACAAGACTATTGTATAGCGTGGCACGGCGCACGGAGAGGCCACGCACGATGTAGGAGCTGTATGACCGAAAGCTGCGCTGTGATAAGTGAGCATGGGTGTGTGGCCTATAGTATATACTTCGGTATTCTTACGACTTTCTTCTTTGTCATATCCTAGTGGCGTCCTAATAAACTTAGTACGAACCACGAAGGTACAAATTAAATACATATATTATCGAAATGCACAAAGGTACTTTTCAATTCCCAAGTCTTGAAAAAATATTTTTCGTATATATAGTATAGAGAAGAAAGGTGTCTAATGTTTCAGGTCCAAGATAGAATGTTCTTATTGATTTATAGATTTTACCATTAATTACGGTTTTTGAGAGAAATCTATTCAGTCAATCATTTATCCGTTCTTGTATGTGGTGAAACAGGCACTGCGACACACACAAGTGTGGGAGAGCCAGGCTTCGGCACAAATGTGCGGGCTCGAATGGAGTGATACTGCGGCCTCACAGAAATCCGACAGGATACAACTCTTGCGTTGTGTGAGTGAGGTTACTGAAGGCCCGATTACCCCAATCTTACAAATCGCTGATTCTTGATTAGGTTGTGGTTTAGACCCTCAAAGGCCGGCAACGCACTTGTAACGCCATTAGTGATTTGTGTGTCCATGGGCGGCGGCGATTGCTTACGATCAGGTGACCGGTCTGCTCGTTTACCGGCTAATACCATAAAAAGTATATACATCTTCATTCAACTAAATTATTCATCTTTTGTTATTTATAACTTATAAGATTGGAAATGTATTGCTTATGCAATTGCTTATGTTTCGGGAAGTAGAAAGAATGATGACTAGGTATGTGTATTAAATAAAAATCTGGATTAGAATACTAGACTACACTTTATTACTGTAGTAGGAGACCGACAGTCGACACTGTCACATTCATGTTCATATTGGAACTGCGGGCACCTAGTCCAGCAGCAAGAATGTTGAACGAATCACTGTCCGCAGGTAGCTGCCCATCACGATTAATTTCTGCTAAAGTAGTAATGCCGCGGTTTGGTTCTAGGTTCAGGTATAATGTTTACTATTCATGCTTACTGGGACTAGTGATGAGCATACATTTAATAGAACAATAATTATCCACTGGGAAAGGTGCCAACTGTCATGCCGTTATGGTGACCATTATTATAGAAATTATTTAAGTAATTGTAAAGATGTTGATTCGAGTAATAATTTGCGGTATTTTGCGTATTTTGTAAATAAATTGGATAAATATTTGTTTGTTGATAACAGGGCCAAAATAGGCAAAATGTTGGTGCACCTGAAACAAAGTAAATGTGATTAATACCAGCTTCGTTCAGTGGCAGGATAAAAAGTAGCCTACGTGTTATTGCAGCCCTATAATTCTCCAGATATTTATCTCTGCCAAACATTATCGGATCAAAATAGGACATGTGTGCAACCCTTTCACAATTATCTTTCACTATCGGACGTGTGTACAACGTTTGCACACTTATTTTTCACCGTATAAGTAAGGTTACCGTAGGCCTTACCTCAATCTCCCCAATCCCCAAATCCCCTAAACTTAAAAAGCCAACAACGCACTTGTAACTCGACACTGGTGTTTCAGGTGTCGATTGCTTACCATCAGGCGATTCGATCAGTTCGTTTGCCGGCCTATACCAATATAGAATTATACAAACTAGTGGTCGCCTAGTGGTCGAAATTCGACCATATACGATTTAATTTACAATACCACTTAACATACGTTCAAGGATAATTTTTATTTAACGAATTGCTATTCGTTTTGTAAAATTCAAATTAATATATTCCGGCGCATCATGAATTACCCAACCTCCTTCAATGAGAAACCTCTTTTTATATGAGACGTGAGAATATTATCGCAATGTCTGTCCATTTTGACGTTTTGTCAAATACATGGTAGTGTGTGTAATGTTTTATTTATTGTTAATGTACTTTATAAGCATTATTTTTGAAAATAATATAATATAATTATAATAAAATGCTTTATTTGTTTTTAACAAGATTACATCAAATAAACCCACCAAACTGTTAAGCAGTTTGACGGCGAATAGCGCTCTAAATTATATTCTATTATTATATGAACTAACAACAAAAACCTCGGAACAAACTTTACCTTAACAAAAAAATTAAATTAACTTCTATTAACAAACTATATACTACATACTTATATTTATTACTATATACTTTATATTAACTATATCATACAACATACTGTAAGTACTATGTTTTTGGTAAGTTCGGTAAGTAACATTTTTCCTTATTTATTTTACTGCTAATATTCCTTAACCAATCGTTTTCATTATATAATGTCGGAATCAGATACTTATTGGTTCTTGACCCATAATAATTTTTACTCGGTGGACGGACTAGCTTATTTTCTCTTACACGCCTTGTATTGTATTTATTTGTAACTTTTTCTTTATTTTGCTGACTATAAAATTGTTCAAGAATCAAAAAGTATTTGGCCCGGTCGTGAACAGGAAGTATTTTACATGGAATATACAATTTCTCATAGTTCTGTTTACAGTTTTGTTTGACTTTAGGTGGTACAAGGTATTTAAGAAAGCGGATTTGCAAGGACTTAATGACACTTAACCCGTAACCTATTAGCGATTCGACTAGAGCAAAATAAACAATGCGTAACGTTTTTCTACTTAGTGGCGCTTTTAGTACATAAAACTTGCTCAAAACTGCTCTAAGCTTTGTGCACACTGTGTCAACGTGCGTCCGCCAGTTGGCGTGGCTGTCCACCCACAGCCCCAGATACTTAAATGTTTTAACATATTCTATATTTTGACAATTACAACTAATGTTATTTGCATGCAAGCACTCGTAAGTATGACCCTGTATACTAATATCTGAACTATTGAATCGTTTTGCAACTAAGTTATGAGGTGAGTATAAGTTAATTATTTTGGTTTTATTTACATTCAGGATGATTCCATTATCATGCGCCCACTTGGTGATGTTAATGAAATCCTCCTGAATCACGGCTCTGGCTTCGAGTATATTTTTAGAAGAATATAGTAAGCACATATCATCTGCGTACATGTAAACTTGGCACTTTTTAACCACATTTGCTACGCTGTTCACGTGCATGATGTATCCGACTGGCCCGAACACGGATCCGGTCGGCACTCCCAGAGCAACTCCAGCTTCCCGTCCCGTGATACCCGCCAAGCTAGTCTGGATGGTTCTTTCGTTTAGGTAAGTACGGAACCACATATTAGTGGGTCCCCTGATACCACAATCAATACCACAATCAAAAATATTAGCGTTCTGGACTTCTCTTACACATAAACTATAAGTGTACCAAATTTTATGCTCCTACGTCCGTGCAATTTTCGTAAAAATGGGTACAAAGTTTTTGCATCACGTATTAATATACAAATGATGAAACAAGATACTCACTTTGGATTCCCTCCAAGATCGCCAGGAATAAGAAGACACACACCTGTAACAATTATTGTAACCTTTGTAACACATTCACACAAACACCTTATTGAACCAATACTAAGTCAATATGCAACCAATGCTAATGCATTTGTTTCACGTTTAAACGGTGCATCTAGTCCTATAAAATTGCCATTTCAACTCAAAGTACCTAGTACTATTTTACTAGCAGTCTTTTTTTGAGAGGGAAATGTGATCTAATGACTTCTCCCACATTGGGCCAGGAATAAGAAGACACACAAAGTAAATAATTATTTTGGCACCTGTACCAAAATAATTATTTACTTTTTAGCTTCTCTTAAATAACTAATAAATGAACAGTACTTACAATGAACTTCATCGCTGCGGTACTCGCACTCTACAACACAGAGACTGGCTACACTGCTCGAGCTGGGCGTCGAACTGACGATATGTGCACACCACGCTAACATTTATATGGTTTCACTTATCTCCTGGTGACGTCCCGCCAGATTATTCATTTGTTTATAAATATAATTATTTCGTAAGTATCAGCCATGCTTGAGAGTACTTAGACACCACTGTCAAATGGTGAAGGAAAACGTCGTGAGGAAACAGGTTTCCTCACGATGTTTATTATTACAACTTACAATCGCCATATACAAATATACAAATAAGTTGGAAATCAATATACAAATAAGTTGGAAATCGCCCACCTGCTTTGAGCCAACGTGGTAATTAATGCTCAAACCTTCTCTGCATGAGAAGAGGCCCATATTCAGCTGTGGCCACCTATAGGCTGATGATGATGACCCATGCTTAACTTATTTAATGACGTTATCTTTCTCCTACACGATTAACAATGTACTTCCAATACCTTTGGATTCCTGAAGCTTTGTTATGGGAGAGGAAAATCATAAAATGACTCCTCCCACCTCCTGAGACGTGAACGAGGAGCCTGTAAGGGCCAGACTTCGGTAACTCATTGGATTGGTAGACAAACAATTCTATTTCGACGTCTTAAAAACACCCCTTTGTGATTTAGTAAATAAACAAAAGGAAACAAAGATAGTTTTAGCGTTTTGGAAATACCAATCACTGTGACTACGATGTTATCAAGAACTCGGGTCAAATACCAAGGCACAATCTTTTAAAATAAATTCGTAAACTAAAATAAACAATAATATGCAACTACAAAACGAACAGACGTGTACTAATACACACCTTTTGTCGGTGAAGTTATTATTCCTTATGTAAAAGTTGAGCCCCGGTAACACAACGCAAGCGTTGTTTCACGCCGGTGTACTGTGAGGCCGTGGTATCACTCCGGTAGAGCCGACCCATGCGTGCCGAAACATGGCTCCCCCACGTGTCTGTTACCACCTCTGTATATACCATATAATACTTTATGTACCTGCTTTCAACGTTAACGACGTCGTGAATGTTTGAGAGTCACTATCACGACGGGCGACGGGCCGACGTATCACCTGACGGTAAGCAATCGCCGCCGCCCATGGACACTTGAAACACCGGAGGCGTTACAAGTGCGTTGCCTGCTTTTTGGGGGTTAGGAATTTAAGGGTTGTTGTTCGGGAATCGGGGACTGGGAAGGGGGTATTGGGCCTCCGGTAACCGTGAGTTTACCGAGTGTGTGAGTGAGTGCTCACACAACGAAACAAAAACAACGATGTCACTGATTAGGTAGTAAATCACCTACAATGATTGAATGTCTGAGAATGACCATCAAAACACTGATTGGATAGATACAACGTTGTGTAGCGGCAAGCATTGTGGTCTGCGACACTGTGACATCGAATTGTTCCTCAACCCGCCGCACTGCCAACGACACATAGGTGCCACTAGGTGCACCGACATCTCGGGGCCTACTCTAATTCAACGAAAAACGAAGTTTCTTCCCAAACTTCGCAGATTGCATTACAATTCTATTTATTGCGAACTTTCGTGAACAAAAATGAACGAATGAAATGAAGATAAATAAATAAGTTTTGATATGAAATTAAAAATAAAACGTTATTTCAAGTAATTCTATTAGTAAATCAATAAAATCGGATTCGAGACACGGAGTAGGCCCCCAGCACTCGGCAGTACCACGGAAAGCGCGTATACGCAAGTCTTGGCGAGTTGTCGTTTGAGCTTGCGCATCCGTAGCGGCTGCTGAGCTGTGCCAACGACACATTGTCACCACAAATTGCTAATGTACGGTAAAAGTTAATCTCGTTGGTCGAGTGGTCGCAAGTGTGACTGCCGGGCAAGGGATCTCGGGTTAGATTCCCAGGTCGGGCAAAGTATTGCTGGGGTTGTTTTGTTTGATAACGTGGGCCTACGTTTCGACTGGAGTACAGGAATATTACCCAAGACTATTGTATAGCGTGGCACGGCGCACGGAGAGGCCACGCACGATGTAGGAGCTGTATGACTGAAAACTGCGCTGCGATAAGTGAGCTGTACAATGTACATAGTCTTGGGTCATATGCGTGTACTCCAGTGGAAACATAGACCCACGTTGACAGCGTTGAGCTATGTAACCGCCTATTCGAGCAAGCCACGCGTGTATCAATGACGTCAATTCATGCGTAGCCTCTCCGTGGGTTGCAGTGGACACAACCACATACATTTTCTTACACATGCGTAGCCTCTCCGTGCACCGCGCTGGGCCCGCGGCTTAATTCCTTGTTTGAACCTAAAACTATCTCTTAAAAGATAAGTTGAAAGCACTATGACGTCACTTTTTTCATACTGGTGTTAGTAGGGAACAGAAATTAATCATTTACAATGAAACCTTGTTACATGAGACATCAAGGGACCTGCAAATTGGAATCACTCATAGAGGTATTCGACTAACCCAGAGACTCAGATAACCAGGTATAAATAAAAAATTGTCTCTTTTACAGAGTGTCCCATTGATAGAGGTGAGAATACAAGTTATTTCGGATAGAGAGGTGTGATTTTGAAATAAAACATGATATATGCACAGTTGTGCAGATTTGCAATTAATAAGAAGTGAAGAAATAAAACGATATTATCTTGTCTTATTATTACGAGCTGCCGTATCACCTGATGGTAAGCAATCGCCGCCGCCCATGGGCACTTGAAACACCAGGTGCATTGCCGGCATTTTATTTTATTTTATTTTTTTTTTAATTATGCATGTTTTTTTTAATAAATAAATAAATTTTGGGGGTTAGGAATTTAAGGGCCGGAAGAAGGGGGAATCAGGCCTTCGGTAACCTCACTCATACAACGCAAGCGTTGTTTCACGTCGGTTTTCGGTGAGGCCGTGGTATCACTCCGGTCGAGCCGGCCCATTCGTGTCGAAGCATGGCTCTCTCACACTTAAAATCTCAGTTCATGCATTTTAAATTCACTTGCTGTCTCAGTTGTAGAAGTAACTTCGATGATAAATCAAAAGAACCAATCCCAGATAAAGGAGGTTGTTTTTCATTAATTAAAGTTAAGCACGGGTGACACTTACGGAATGATTATATTTATAAACAAATAAATAATCAGGCGGGACGTCACCAGGAGATAAGTGAAACCATATAAATGTGAGCGTGGTGTGCACATATCGTCAGTTCGACGCCCAGCTCGAGCAGTGTATCCAGTCTCTGTGTTGTAGAGTGCGAGTACCGCAGCGATGAAGTTCATTGTAAGTACTGTTCATTTATTAGTTATTTAAGAGAAGCTAAAAAGTAAATAATTATTGTATTGCAATTACAATTACAGTACAGGTACCAAAATAATTATTTACTTTGTGTGCCTTCTTATTCCTGGCCCAATGTGGGAGAAGTCATTAGATCACATTTCCCTCTCAAAAAAAGACTGCTAGTAAAATAGTACTAGGTACTTTGAGTTGAAATGGCAATTTTATAGGACTAGAAGCACCGTTTAAATGTGAAACAAATGCATTAGCATTGGTTACATATTGACTTAGTATTGGTTCAATAAGGTGTTTGTGTGAATGTGTTACAAAGGTTACAATAATTGTTACAGGTGTGTGTCTTCTTATTCCTGGCGATCTTGGAGGGAATCCAAAGTGAGTATCTTGTTTCATCATTTGTATAATATTATATTGGTACAGGCCGGCAAACGAACTGATCGAATCGCCTGATGGTAAGCAATCGACACCTGAAACACCAGTGTTGAGTTACAAGTGCGTTGTTGGCTTTTTAAGGGTAGGGGATTTGAGGATAATTGGAAATTGGAAGAAACTCCGATAGTCTTACTCACACGGCGAAACATAACATAATTGTGAAAGCGTTGCACACATGTCCTATTTTGATCCGATAATGTTTGGCAGAGACAAATATCTGGAGAATTATAGGCCTGCAATAACACGTAGGCTACTTTTTATCCTGCCACTGAACGAAGCTGGTATTAATCACATTTACTTTGTTTCAGGTGCACCAACATTTTGCCTATTTTTCAACTGTTATCAACCACCACCATATTTTTCTACACAAAACACAGAAATTTACAAAAATACTTACATTAATACTGGTCACCATAACGTCATGATAGTCAATCCCAGTGGATAATTATTGTTCTATTAAATGTATGCTCATCACTAGTCCCAGTAAGCATGAATAGTAAACATTATACCTGAACCTAGAACCAAACCGCGGCATTACTACTTTAGCAGAAATGTATCGTGATGGGCAGCTACCTGCGGACAGTGACTCGTTCAACATTCTTGCTGCTGGACTAGGTGCCCGCAGTTCCAATATGAACATGAATGTGACAGTGTCGACTGTCGGTCTCCTACTACAGTAATAAAGTGGTATCTAGTATTCTAATCCAGATTTTTATTTAATACATATACCTAGTCATCATCCTTTCTACTTTCCGAAAATATAGGCAGATGTGTACATTACATACATTTCCAATCTTATAAATAACAAAAGATGTACAACATGGCTGAATTTATATTTGTATAGCATTCTTTTGAAAAAATAAAATGCAAGAAAGGTTTTTCACATGATGTAGGTACTATCTGCAAACTTTACGGTTGTACAGTTTTAAACAAAATCCTGTGGCAAACTCGGTATCCACCGGACATTTTCCCTGTGGTCGCTTGCGCACAGTCTATCTTAATAACACCTAATGGTGGTCGACTGCCAACTTTGTCGATTGTACTATGCAGAAGTAAAAACCTTAATGCAACTATGTTTCATGTCATTTATGACTCTTAAAGTTCAGAATTTGACTTGAATTTGACTGCACGGTTGGTGTGGTGGCTGGGCAACTGGCTGTCGCGCAACGTGTAGCGGGTTTGATTCCCGCACGGAGCAACTCTTTGTGTGATCCACAAATTGTTGTTTCGGGTCTGGGTGTCATGTGCATGTGAACTTGTATGTTTGTAAACGCACCCACGACACAGGAGAAAATCCTAATGTGGGGCAACGTTTTTTTAAGAAAAAAAAAAAATAAAATAATATAAAACACGTCATAGTTTTACACAATTTATTTAACATAGTCATAAATTAATATACTACAAAAATACTTTACATAACTTATTGTGCCTGCATTAGAAGACACAATATTACGAACAGTCAGTCAAGTTGTTTGATTGAACACAGTGACAGTAACCATTGGTTGGTTTAGTAGTCAACCGACACAAGTCACATGGTAAATATTATTATAAATAATGCTTTATAAACTAATCCTAATAGTCTTTTTGGTTTGGTTTGTTTTTACGCCTAGAACATAAAGTAAATCAAGGTTTTGTGGCAAGCCAGGTCGTGTATAATGCGTGGCCATCTTCATGAATGCTTAGATAAGTTCAAGGTTTGAACTCCTTTGTCCTCTCTTCCACCGGCCCCCACAGAGGCAGGTACCTGAGGTCCTGAAGGTCTGTTGGGTATTCCATTACTAGGAACATTCCTCACTTGTGGACGGTCCGTATAAGGTTTTGCTGGGGAACCTGCGATTTAAGAAAAATCGTGTTAATTCTTACTTCATAAACTACAACAACAACAACGTCAAGCCTTTTATCACCGAAGGGGTAGGCAGAGGTGCACATTACGCAAGTAATGCCGCTATAAATATAATGTACACCCACTTTTCACCATTTGTGTTATAAGTCCCATGTAATAGCGGGTGAGCCTGTTGCCATATACCGGGCACAATATTAAACTCCGTGCTACTACTGAGAAATTTTCGAAAAATCGAAAAAAGCCCAGTATTACATTGTCCGTCTCGCGAATCGAAACCGAGACCCCTTGTCCGGCAGTCGTACTTGCGACCACTCGATCAACAAGGCAGTCAAAACTTCATAAACTATTCTACTAAATACATATTTAGTCATAAACCCAGAACGAGTGAGTGGAATTACATTTTATTGTAATAGAAGAACATTGTTGCAACAAAAAAAAAACTGTAGTTCAAAAAAACTGTAGTAGCAAAATCGGTCCGGCTGTTCTCGAGTTTTGGCGAGACTAACGAACAGCAATTGATTTTTATATAATATATAGAGTAATAAATATTTTACACAGAGTGTTTCTGCATATTTTGTATGAATTTAACTTCATTGAGGAAAGCTGAGAAATTCAATGACTAGTATAATAGAGGGGAATGGATAAATGAGACATTGTGCTAACTTTATTTAATAAATAAATATACACGGGACCTAATAGCAATATACATAAAGATACTTACAATGGAACAGGTCCGCGAGCGCCACGACCAGAAATAATGTCACCTGGAACAAGACAAGTATTTACATCATTGATGGTTCATCAATATGCAGCTGGATGCTGCCTCCGTCGGCTGATTCTTTGGCCACACGGTCGGTACAGCTAAGCACGATGCTTCGCGTAGTTATTGCTTTGTTAAGAACTGTGTTAGCAGTCACATGATTTTGTGCTAATAATTTAGAATCTGACTGCACGGTTGGTGCGGTGGTTGGGCAACTGGCTGCCGCGTAACGGGTAGCGGGTTCGATTCCCGCACGGAGCAACTCTTTGTGTGATCCACAAATTGTTGTTTCGGATCTGGGTGACACAGGAGAAAATCCTAATGTGCGGCAACGTTTTTTTTAAACAAAACAAATCAGAAAATGAAACAGTCCAAACCAAGTACATTTTTAAAATTGACTGCTTCATCTAACTAATTTGTGTGTATATTTTTTTATTTACTCAAACACGTCAAAACTGTTGAAGAGGCCGGTATGATTTTTTTTTTATGGAATCAGCCGGTAAACGAGCAGACGGATCACCTGATTGTAAGCAATCGCTGCCGCCCATGGATATTTGAAACACCAGAGGCGTTACAAGTGCGTTGCCGGTCTTTTGGTGGTTAGGAATTTAAGGGTTGTTTTAGGAATCGGGGATTGGGAAAGAGGGAGAAGCTAGTATATGAATAAAGTAGTACTTACAATAAACTTCATCGTTGCGTTACTGCACTGCAATGTTTCGATTGACTGCACTGCTCGAACCGGGTTTCGAACTGACGTAGTTCTGGAAACACAGGAACATTTATACAGACACTTATTTTCCTTGTACGTGCCTAATTAATATAATTTGAGAAAGCGTTGAAGGTGAATCATTAGGTAATGGTCATATATGGGATTATACGTACATAATTGTATTATAAATTAAATATATAATTATATAAATGGAGTTGCAGACGGTTTTTACCTCACGTAGGTCATTTATGTAATTATTGTGTAAGTAATTTATTAGTGCCTACACGTCTATATCTATACTAGTAAATAAACATACACATAAAATATATATCACTTTTTTCATCAGACGAATGTCAACCGAGAATATATATATTTAAAAATATTATAAAACTGCGTTTATAAAAACCGACTTTTAAAAAGCAAATATAACTATAAATAACGTACTGATAAGTTACCCACCCATTGATAGGTTAGAAGTTGGTGCCAGGTACAAGCCTTTAACAAAATATAAGTTAGGTTATGGTACCAGTCATACTGTTTTATAAAATTGTACACAGTTTAACATAAGGTATTTACTACAGTTTTAATGAATATTTTTTTTAGGGCCTTGTGGCATCGACTTCACTGACATGGTTGCAAAGCAAAGTTCTCATCAATACAAATTATTCAAGCCCAAACATCAGGTAGCGACTATTGACCATTGAGGAGTTCCCTTAGGTATCATACTATTTCATCATCAGGCCCCTAATGACAATGACGTCCTAACTGAGTGTAAAGTTCTTATCATACATTGAAGTCCAAACACGAGTTCCTTACTGTAATTTTTTTAGGGGTTCCCTGGACCGTCTCTCGGTTCCATCATCAGATCGACCTTTACCAAATTGGTAAAGGTATACCAAATTGGTAAAGGTCGATCAATTACTTTAAAGGTTTTAATTACTTAATAAAAAATATACAAAAGCACTAGTGGCCTCTACAAATTTTATTTCCCTCCGTTTCCTTGGGATCCCATCATCAGATCCTAACCTGGTGACCATGAGACCACTTGTAAAGTATATCCTTGCAAACAAAAAGAAATTATCAATTCTGGCGTCTTTGAATAATCGGTGAACATACATAAAAAAGTTTCCCTGGGATCCTATCATCAGATCCGAACCTGGTGACCATGGGACCACCTGTAAAAACACCTTTCAAACAAAAACAGAATTGTCCAAATCGATTCAGGCGGCACGAATTCATTTCTTTTTGTCGGTTAAAAAAGGGGTGAAAGTTCAGTAACCTCAATCGACGACCTTGCGATAAGGATGAATGTAGGTAAAAGAAAATACTGTCTCTGTTTACCTGCCGATAAACTTATAATTATATGTTTGGAAATCCCATTCGTGTAAGTTATCAAACTTTAAATAATAATAAATTGGTAATTATCCCGGTAAATGTTAATTATTAATGTAATAACATATTATAATATATGAAACTGTAAATGTATTAATTTAATTAAGTTTATTGTTATAACTACCTTCTGCCAGCGGTAATAAAAATAAAACGGTAAAAAAGTATCCTATCACCCAAGTCAGCTCATGAATACCCTGTCTGTATACCAAATTTCATCAAAATTCTTTCAGTAGTTTCAGTTTACTCGAGTTTAAAAATGAACAATCAGTTTTTAGGGTTCCGTAGCCAAATGGCAGAAAACGGAACCCTTATAGATTCGTCATGTCTGTCTGTCCGTCTGTCCGTATGTCACAGCCATTAATTTCCGAAACTGTGTTGGGCCTACATAGTTGAAACATTGTAGGTTTGATGTATAACCGCTGTTCGAATTTAGAAAAAAAAAATTGCAAGTTTAAAAATTTATGAGGGGCACTCCATAATACATGGAACTGATTAAAAAAAATTTTTTGTGACTATGGATAGGACTTTAAAAAAGACATTAAGGTTTCTTAAACTATTTTTCGTCAATTTTAATAGTTTCAAAGTGGAAAAATTAGTGCCCCTCCCCCTAACTTTTAAAATAGAGAGTGAGAAAGCTAAAAAAATATATGCTGTAGATTTCAATAGAAGTTTATAACAAAAATTGGTTTGAACCAGATATCATTATTAGTTTTTATGAAATAAAACATTTTCAAAAAACGCAAATATAAGTTTGTCGTTCATACAAACACTATGTAAAACCAAGTTATATTATAACTTTTATATTATGTCATTTACTTGCTGCTACGGAAGCCTTTATGGGCGAGTCCGACTCGCACTTGGCCGGTTTTTTCTTCACCGAGGCTACATCATCAGGTTGACTCTTGGTCGGGAGAAGTTTTTTTTTTGGGTTTTTCGATTCGGTAAAACATACAGCATGAGTGTAAAATTTACCCCAACATATGGTAATAGGCTCGTCCCTAATTATACGGGACTTATGACACAATTGACGGGGGTCTTTCCCTTCAGTGGTATTTCTTACTATAATATTCGTCTTGAGTTTAGGCTAATTGTAACAAAACCTAATAAACACCTTACCACATTTGAAATGAGGTTTAAAATACCTTGCAGGGACATACACCGGCCCCAAGCAAACATAACAATATTGTTTGTAATTGCGTTGTTTATCAACTTTATGCTATTTAACATAAGGTTTATTTTACTTTGTTGTTATTGTTGACTCATATGGATTAATGAATTACTTAGGGCAATTACTTGTATGCACCAAATTCAATGAATCACGGGAATCGACCAAATTAAATGCGTTTAAGGAAAATTAACAAATAATAAATTACACATAAGTGTTTTGACCAAAACATTAACATTTATGAATTAAATTCTCTTATGTAATGTATGTTGCAAGTGCGACTACCGGGCAAGGGGTCTCAGGTTCGATTCCCGTTTGGGCGAAGTAATGCTGGACTTTTTTCGGTTTTTCGAAAATTTCTCAGTAGCAAACGGTCTGGAAATGTGCCCGGTATATGGCAATATGCTCACCACCTATTTATTACATGGGACTTACAACATAAATTGTGACAATAGTGGGTGTACATTGTACAGCGGCATTACGTGCCATTATATGCACCTTTGCATACCCCTTCAGGGATAAAGGGTGTGACTGTGTATAAAAAAAAACTTTATCTGATCCTGTAGAATAATGTTCCAAGAGCATCTAAGAGTTCTTATTAACATGTAATTTTACCTTTATTATCAACAGGAAAATGTTAATGAAATATATTGAGCGTAGGATATTCCAGACAGTGGTTATCTTAATATGACAACGTGATGTACGATATTACAGCACCTAATTGTTTCTGATATTAAAATAATTTGCGTCTCGGGAATACCGATTACTAGCGACGCGGCGGTCAAGTTATCACCCGTCAACCTACCAGACAACAATCTTTAGAAATTAAGTATATCTACTAGGTAATGGTGTACAACGTCACGCCTTTTATCCCCGAAGGGGTAGGCAGAGGTGCTTATTACGACACGTAATGCCGCTATACAATGTACACCCACTTTTCATCATTTGTTTTATAAGTCCCATGTAATAGGGGGTGAGCCTATTGCCATATACTGAACACAATTCCAGACTCCGTGCTACTATTGAGAAATTTTCGAAAAACCGAAAACACGGTAGTTTTTGCCCGACCCGGGAATCGAACCCGAGACCCCTTGTTCGGCAGTCTTGTAGTACTTGCGACCACTCGACCAACGAGGCAGTCGTGTATGCTAAGTAATATTTATTTGGTATTACCTACTGCCAGCGACTAGGCCCGTTACTTCTGTAGGATAGAAAGCACCCAGATTATGATCTTGATTGCACGGTTGGCGCAGTGGCTGGGCAACTGGCTGCCGCGCAACGTGTAGCGGGTTCGATCCCCGCACGGAGCAACTCTTTGTGTGATCCACAAATTGTTGTTTCGGGTCTGGATGTCATGTGCATGTGAAATTGTATGTCTGTAAACGCACCCACGAAACAGGAGAAAATCCTAGTGTGGTGCAACGTTTAAAAAAAGGGGTATCCTAAGTATTAGCTACTGCTAGTGACTTGACCCATACTCCTATGGGATAGAAAGCAGCCTATATGGTATTCCAGGTCATAATCTACCCCTATTCCAAGTTACATCATGATCCCTTTTTTGTGGGTGGATATTCATTCTCCTGTGTTGTTCGTTGTGATCCGAAGCAACAATTTGTGGATCACAGAGTTGCTCCGTGCGGGTATCGATCCCGCTAATCTTAGAAAGTGCATGTAAGTCTGAAAAGGTACTTGCCAGGTTTCGAACCTCAGTTTCATGCATATAATATTACAAATTACGTCTATGACAAGTTTAATAATGATATATTTACATTTAAAACTATAAAACTTAATCTATATACATATACAAGGTGTAACAAAAAAGGGGTATACATATCAAGTGCACGGTTTCTAGACAACATAACAAACGATACGGGAAGGGTTTTTTAATTTAAACTCATGTTTTCACAGAACGAAGTTATGAATTTTTCCAATACATAAAATTCCAGAAACCGAACATCTAAATTAGGTAGATACAGGTACTAGGCGATCAGATTTACAGAAAAATGTTTCGTAATTAGCGAGTGACCCCTGAAGTGTTGTGATACGTTTGTTTGTATGATGATTTAAAATCAAGACCAATGCGAAACCAAGTATTTGGTATACATTTTTTTTAAACGTATTTTAAGCTGAAACTTTGTGGTGAGTTTCTATTCAACCTGTATTCTTCAGTGTTTCTTGATGTATATGGGTAGTTTGTTACACGCTGTATATAAATATGTATATAAATATATGTATATAAATATATGTATATGTATATATGTATATAAATATGTAATCAATTGCTATTCGTTGGTATTTATATCTCTATCTACTACTAACGGAATCAAAATATTAAAATATAGAAGTCTACGACACTATGCTACGCTGCTACGTCGTAGCAATGCTTGCTACGAGATCGCGTAGATGAGATTGATAAAATTATGTTTAGTACCTAGTAATAAACATTCTGGGTAAATAATTTGTGTAAACTACTATAGTAGTTTCTACATTGTGGTGGCCTAATACATGTCGTGGTAGCCCGAAGGTTATAGCTCGCTTCTCATGCATGAGATTGCGGGTTCAAAACCTACCAACGACAAGTATCAATGTGTGTGGAAACCTGGGCTATATTTATTTATTTACTAATTTATTTATTTTACTCTTCATGCACATGACTGTGTACATAGGTGGGCTTAATGCCGTAGGTATTTTCTACCAGCCAAACCTTTAGGTGGTGCAATGAAAAACCAGTGGTAGGTGCATGGAGCAAGTAAACACGGAAAAGCTCAGGTGGAAAAATAGTTATTTATACAAATACTTACTTACTTACTTACACTTAATAAATACTTACTTATACAAATATATACCAATATATATTTAAATAACATGGAAAAATAATAAACCTACATAATAACATTACATATACTTAATATATACATACTACTTATATCATGATGAAGACTCTGACAACCTCTTCAGAAGAAGCTCCCGAACTCTCCGCTTGAACATCAAACGACTAGACAGCATCCTGACATCGGTGGGGAGCGCGTTCCACAGCAAGATAGATTGGATAAAAAAAGAAGAATGAAGAAATTTTGTGTGATGTGTAGGACACTGAAGGAGACGGTTATTAGAAGAGCGTAGATATTTGCTGTGGTTGGCGCACGTGTATTGAAAGAGAGAGGATAGATAGCTAGGCGAAGAAGGTGAATCGAGGAAGGAGAAAAGTGTGGTAAGCGCCCTTTGCTCCCTGCGCTGGCGTATGGGCAGCCACTGTAATTGCAACCGATGTGCAGAAACGTGATCATATTTACGCAGGTTGAAAACGAATCGAATGCAGTTATTCAGTAGTCGGTCCAGTTTATTGAGGAGTTCTATATCTAATTACATATTTGAAATCGCCTACCCACACTGTGCAGGCGTGGCGATTACTGCTCAATCTTTCTCCATGTGAGAAGACGCCTTTGAGTAAGTACCTATTTTTTCTCTCTTTATTTAATTAGGAACTTTTGTACATAAATACATGACCGTCCCATTGTACCTTATATCTTTAACTTATACAAACAAAACATTACTCTTAATGTCTATTTAACAAAACGAAGACCTGCAAAGCTATACAACTTTTTGGCCGCATCAGATAAAGGAGCAGATAAAATTTCATTAAATAATCCTATATTGTTTTTAATTAAACATAATTCATTAATCAGTATAAGTAACTATTTCAGACAAGTTCAAATTTCGGACCATTTGATATTTCGAACATTCAGTAATTGGAAATATTTTAGAACTCCCTCGAATTTGGAAATATTGAGAGTATTTGAAATTAATCTTTGACGACCATGTCTTTTATTGGTCTACATAAATATGACGAAGGAGGCGTCGCGGAAATTGGTAATAATGAGAATTACAATGTTTGTCCATATTAATTACAATATTGTATTCGCAATGATAACAGTCAATAACGTAATATAAGCTTATTACAAAAGTAGTTTAACAATTAGAAATGTCTTAAAAGATGAGCGTGATTGCACAACCGCGTCCCATAAAATTATGTGTGCCTGACCCTTCCTCGTATCGGCTTGGCATATAGCGTCCCTAGAAAAACCGCTTACTTTTTGCAGCGCCGCAGCCCTTAACTGTTTTTGTCTCACCTACTTAACATGTGTCGATCACACTATCTTCACAATTTGGTGAGAACTTAAAACTAAACCAATTGATTTTAAAGTGATTCCTTAAAAAGGGGCTGGCATTATACCCTGGCAAATAGAATAAATGATAATAACATCAAAATCAATAACTTTTGTTCTACGATTTTCAAAATTTGTTAGACTTTAGGTAAAAAAAAAAACACTTTAGCTTAAGAACAAACAGTGCAATTGTATTTAATTGACTGTTAACAGTATACTGCGGTATATAAGTATAGGAAAATTGAATATCAGAATAAATATACACAAAGGTATACAGTTTTAGATATTTATTGAATAAACAAATAAATATTATAACAACATTGATTACACAAAGAGTGGCAACGGAAGTTCTAACTTGTTGCTTTATTATTTAGTTCTATTTTTCTTTGGCTGCTGTAACGGCGTTATTTTGAGTTAAAGGAACTTGAGAGTTTTCCACGACAGGAGAATTCTGCTGGTCGTATGTAGCAGGGATCGGGGAGGCTAATGGGAATACAAAATATCCATCAGGTAGAATGAATGGTGGGGCATATAACAGAGTCTGTAGTTGGGGATCCTGCTGAGGCTGTTGACTGAGATCCTGCTGAGGCTGTTGACTGAGATCCTGCTGAGGCTTGTGACTGAGATCTTGCTGAGACTGTTGACCAATATACAGCATAGGGTATGGACGGACAAATGAATAAGGCACGATATATACAGGAGGGAGCCCATTAGTAGAGGGTTCCTTAGTTGCGACCGGGCTCTTAGCTTCTTCCTCTGTTTTCATGGCTACAGGATGTTTAGGAGTGTCATTGGGTGTAAGAGTGACATGACCAACTTTGCCGTGCGTTGGTGTACCTGTAATTTACAAAATATGTTTTTTATTGCATTTGATTTGATATAATTTTAACTTTATAAATGTTGTGGGGAAAAATTATGTTACGTTGACATAATTCCTTTATGAAGTGATAGTTTCTATCATTCTTGACGGATTTAACTGGAAAACACTGTAGATGTAAAAGGTTTTGCAACTTTGTGAATATTCGATTCAATTTCACTAGTGAAAAATGGGCAGAGAGACGACTGTATGATATATACTTTGCAGAAAGCTAGTCAGAGAATACATAATAAAGATACTTACAATGGAACAGGTCCGCGAGCGCCACGACCAGAAATAATGCCACCTGGAACAAGACAAGTATTTACATCATTGATGGTTCATCAATATGCAGCTGGATGCTGCCTCCGTCGGCTGATTCTTTGGCCACACGGTCGCTACAGCTCAGCTATTGTGTATGGACAAATATCTTAATACTTTCAAATTAAGAAGTTTTTTAAATTAGTTAAATAATTTAAGACCCGAAATTCAATATCCACAAATCATAAAATGATTTTAGATTTCCTACTCAAAGTATTAAAAGTTGTAGAAAACGTCACTGTTTCAGTTTCTCTTGTTAAATTATAAACAGTTATAGATAGTACTCACAAAGAACTTCATCGCTGGGGTACTCGTAGATTGCAGTACTGAGTCTGTTCTCGCTGCTCGAACTGGGTGTCGAACTGACGAGCTGTGCACATTACTGGAACTTTTATACGCGATTGTATGTCTCACGCAGAGATATCTCTGCGTGACGTCGTCGCAAGCTACATAGTCGCATTTAGCTACATATCAACTTTTCAATAAGATGAAATGTTCAGGAGAGCCGTTTAAACTCGTCGGTCGTCGAAAGAATACTAGGAAAATGTTTTTTTTTGCTAGGGTATAAACGCCAAAAATGTCATCGTATAGCCATGAGAGTAAGCGCATTCGAAAGAGCGGAAAATTTTACGTAGGATAGCATAATAAACTCATTTTTGACCAAAATGTCGCTTATACCATATATCCTTTCAACGGTCGATATGATGTAAAACAAGTAATAAAAAATAGATAAACTAGTTTAAACGTTTTGGAAATACCAAATACAAACGACGATGTCGTTTAAAAAACTAAACACACGCTTTTAATCATGCGTCCTTGTCATCAGGAGAAATGTACTAATGGACTCAAACTGCATATATTTACTAGCAGACAGACCAAGGTTCTATCTATGTATCGTATCTATGCTTAGAAATCCATCATCAGACCAGGTAAGTTGCGCCATAATATTGTTTGGTCACTTAATCATTATTATGCATAATATGTATATATAATAATTACCAAGTTTTATGTTTCTTTTTTTATATAAGCCAGTAAATGAGCAGACGGACATGGTAAGCAATCGCCGCCGCCCATGGACATCTAAAACACAGAAGGCGTTGCCTTTGGGGGGCTAGGAATCTAAGGGTTGGTGGGGTATTGGGGATTGGGAATATTGTGAAGGGGGAGAGGCAGGGGGCAATTGGGCCTCCGGTAACCTCACTCACACAACACAACGCAAACGTTGTTTCACGTCTTTTTTTATGTAATACAACAATTAGAAGCGTAATATTGTGTAATTCTGATTATTGGATTGTTAACATACTTGTTCTATGGACATAATAAAAATTAATACGTATTTGACTGGCACAGTACTAATTCCAACTTAGGGGGATCAAATACTGTTTTTCTTATCTTTTGTTTTTAAAACTGATCTACGAAAGTTTCAAAGTTTTTCTTATTTGAAAGTTATTCTTATACTTTGGAAAGCCTACCAAGTTTTCTTCAAGTCAAAGCAAAAACACATCGAAGTGTCCGCGTCTACGAACGTGCTACGCTGCTACGCCGTAGTAATATTGCTACGAAGTGACGTAGATGAGAACGATAAAATGATTTCTATCAGTAGTCTTCGCTTGGCTGTTGTTGTATAGCTTATTTTAGTATTTATTTATTTACGCACAGTGTAGCACAGTCTATGATGATGTTGGAATTGGAATTATGTCATCATCGTCTTTAGTAATTATAGTCCTCTGCTGAGCCATTGGTGTTTTCCTTCTTTTTCTTGTCATAATATCTACGTTAAGCAGAGACAGAGTGGGATCAGATGTTCCATAGTAGGAAGTGGGAAATCCTTATGTTTAGTTGCCAATTTCTATAATCCTGGTACTTGAAAAACCTAGATAGCTGATATAGTTATACCTACGTATTGTAGTTTCGATACCTACTGGTGAGAAACATGAATTATTCGCAGTCGTGACCACAGAACAAATACATAATTTATGTATAAGTAACTGATTATCTACATATACTAATATTAAAAAGCTGAACAGTTGGTTTGAACGCGCTAATCCGGAACTAAAGAATTGAATAATTACTTTTGTATTGGACTGTTATAATTAACATTAAGTAAGGCTATCGACTACGGTCAATAGTTTCCGAACAGCCAGTAACACCACATTGAAGGAGCTAGTATAATAAAATATAAGGATAAATAATAATGGACACAAACATAGCTTCACTAGACAACTGACAGGCAGACAGACGTTATTAATATTATTATTTGCTTTGTCGTTCAAAAGTGCCTTCCTAGCTAATTTGAAATAAATAACTTTTACTTTGTTTTTGCACAAAGGTCGACTCGAAGTAAAACAATAATGTTTAATAATAATTTCTCTTTAACCAGAACGAAATTCCTGGTATTACGTGGTAAAAGATAGTACTCTTTACCTCAAGATAAAATATTTAGCTCTGGGGAATACTCATACAAATATTGTGGCTCGTTGATAACACAGAGGGCATAAGTTATCAATGTGTTTCATATTTTTATAGGTACTTAATTACTCATTAATTGTTTAATAGTAATAATGTTGTAATTAGTTTGATAAGCTTAAATTGTTTCAATATGCAATATCATTGATTCAAACAAAGATTTAGAAACAACGCTTTCCTTGTGTTTCTTTGTACGAGTGAGGTTACCGAAGGCCCATTTACCCCCTTCCCAATCTTTAAAATCCCTGATTCCCCAACAACCGTTAAATTCCTCTGGTGCTACGGGTGTCCATGGGCGGCGGCGATTGCTTACCATCGTTTGGCGACCCCTCTGCTTGTAAACGAGCTTATAACATAAAAAAATACCCTCATTGGTTCCATTCTTACATCCCTCATATTATTCTAGAAATATTATACTTACCTAAATAATTGTATAGTTACTGACATTTTTGATAAGAAGAATCAAAACAAATTATATTGGGGTTTGCCATGTTTATACTACACAATCAGAATATTATTATAATTTTGTGTTTACTTTATACAATGTTTACTTTTCGAAACGTTCTTTCGTTTTACAAACTTGTAGCGCCATCTCTTGATAGATTTTGATAACTAACCAACTCACTATGACCAGGATCCGAAGTTTCGTTTAATTTTATTGATTTACTAATGAAATTACGTAATAGAATGTTATATTTTTAATTTCAAATGAAAACTTATTTATTTATCTTCATTTAATTCGTTTATTTTTGTTCACAAAGGTTCGCAATAAATGGAATTGTAGTACGAAATTTGCGAAGTTTCGGACGAAATTTCGTTTTTCTATGAATTAGAGTAGACCTCCAGGATTTAGTTCTATGATCGTTTTGCGACAATCTTTTAGATATTTTTTATCCAGTATGTCTCCAGTCTTCTTAAGGAGCTTTAAAAGTATCTGCCACGGCTTAAACGGGAGGTAGCGTTGTGTTTGAACATTACAATAGTAAATATTTTTTTCTTTCTGAGTTTTTTTACATACAATAAAATCTACGTATGGTTTGTTATGGAAGAGATCTCTCACATACTACATCTACCATATTTATTCACTTTGATGAGTTTCCCATATTTCGGCACTGTTGCAAGCGCCATGATCACGAATTAACTGAAACTCATCAAAGTGAATAAACATGGTAAATATCCCGTCATAAGTTGTAATAATAGTGTTAGTGACCATGTCAGTTTAAAAACTTATATCTCTTTCAATGTCTCTGTTGCTTCGTCAATGCTATCAATTCTTTTCATTGACCAAGCGACGCATCGTTCGAATTTGTGATCTACTTTATACAGAGTCATTGACTGAATGTCAATATGTATTTTTAACTTTAAACATTGAATAACTGGTCCGGGGTACGAAATTTCTTCATTTTTGCAATCTTTAAACACAACACTACTAAAAGAACACCTTTTATATAAAAATATGGGTTACAATAAGCCAATGTTACTGCTTGAAAACTAACCCTAATAATTAAAAATAAGTTTCGAAATCAGTCCAGAAGTTCAGAGACTCAACTATACAACACAAAAAGAAATATTCAATTTGAACCAATAGTTCCTGAAATTAGTGCGTTCAAACAAACTACCTCTTCAGCTTTTTATATTAAGCAATTATAGTTTACTTATGTATATACATTAGTATAGGTAATTATCATAGGTCGGAATTAGGTAGAGTTATTTATGTACTTGCATCGAAATGTTGATATTAATGTGGACCTTCCTGAGATTTCTAATGGACAATTCCGTGTGGCCAACAATATTACAACTAAATAATAATAAGAACGTCAGAGATAGACATAACTACAAATGTGGCAACATCTTTGGATGTCATTGATGTAAGTTTGGCAACGTCGTGTAAAAGTAGCATAAAAGTAAATAACTTTTTATTTATAAAATCACGGTATTTTTTCTGCTCTTTAAAATTAATCTCGGGATTTGAGTCTTTCGCTGTATAAAATCAGTGTAAGTACACGAATAACTCTACCTAATTCCGACCTGTGGTAATGATTAATGTACACGACAGGTCAAATCCTGATAAACTCAAAATGTAAATAATTACCATATTATCTCAACAATGATTACTTAAATACCTAAGTATTGGAGGCTGCTCTCTCAGTTCATAAACAGACGTGAAGTGTGTCGGACCTGGTGTCAAGTTTGGAAGCACCATGAAAGTCATTGTAAGTTCATATTTCTTAAATATGTTTAAATAGCTTTGTCTGTATTTTTATTTCTGTATTTTCTTTTGCATTTATTATTTTGATATTGAATTTCGTTAGATGTTTTTTAAATAAATAAAATCCGTTTATAATCACAATTTTCATACAAATTAGTTGCCGGGGCTTCCCAGAAAGTAATCCGAAGATACTTGTGATGGAATTTTTTTGTACAAAACATATCGTCACGACTTTTATTCCCGCAGGGGTAGGCAGAGGTGCACATTATGGCATGTAATGCCGCTGTGCAATCTACACCCACTTTTCACAATTTATGTCGTAAGTCCCATGTAATAGATGGTGAGCCTATTGCCATAAACTGGGCACAATTCCGGTTTCCGTGCGTAATAAAATGAGAAATTTTCGAAAAACCGTAAAAAGCCCAGTGTTACTTTGGCCAACCCGGGAATCGAATCCGAGACCCCTTGCCCGGCAGTCGCACTTGCAACCACTCGGCCAACGAGGCAGACAGTTTTTTTTGTATTAAATACGTGTTTTATTTAATTTTAATTGAAAATATTGAGATTAATTTTCAATTATCTTTTTGAGAAGGAATTAAACGTCATCCTTATTTTTTAGGGTTCAGTAGTAAGCAAGGAATTATACAATTATCTAAAATAGCTTTTATAAAATTGAAGATACTCATCCGTATATTAAAATGAAATTGTTTGTGTGTTATTAATATGACATGTTTTTGTTTCAGACATGCTGCATATTAATTATTGTTACCATCACGGCGCAATGCTATGGTTAGTTTGTATGTGCACATATTTTTGATACCTGTTAATACTAAAATGAACTAATGTATAAAGAAAGGGTATTTAAGCCCATAGCCTTCGACTCGGTAGATCAGCTCTTTATAAATACAGTTTATTAGAGAATTTTCTAGTTTAACATGGGTGTCTTCAAAGCCCGAGTGAATAGGTTGCTTATGGGCAGACGTGCTCCACCGTAGGCCGCATCATCACTTACCATCAGGCGAGATAGCAGCCAAACATCGGCCCATTTAACATAAAAAAATCGAATGTCTCATTTATAAGGTCCACGTAACATGTGGTATTCTAGTAGAATACTTGTTAATTAATCAATTCATGATTTCGTATCGTCAACCTATTAAAAATAATTAAGGAGCTACGAACTGCCTAGCGGGTTATTGGGGCTCCGGCTCGAAAATCATTGTTAGGTACGGTGGTTTTTAGTCAGTAAGACACTACCTCTCGCCTCGCCCTAGCCTGCCCTAGGCGACAGAAGTCATTGAATGATTTTCCCCACTCAAACAAGAACTTATTATAAATTGCGTTTTTTAATATATTTACGGGTGAATGAACAGTTGATGTAAGGGGATGGAACATAACATTGACAAACTATGTCAAAGTTTACATTAACTATAATTCTATTCACTTGATTTGACTTGTCCTGTGTTTATACCATTAGTTTACTAGGGTACAGATGTTAAACTATTCTGTTTACTACATCACTGCTTAATTACAAAACTAACTAAAAAAATAATTATTCCAGGTATAATCAATATCAGAGTAGACGACTCACATTTGTCTACTCAGTATAGCTATGAAAACCAAAGACCTCAGAATACGGATACTTATCCACAGCAATTTGAGGACAGAACCACAAAGTTACCAGAACAGCGACCTCAATCAAATCGGCCGAGACAACCAACCAATAACGTGGATCAGATGACTGAACGAGGCGGGGGTAATACGAGGGTGCCGACCTATCACAATCAGATGACTGAACGCGTCCCATCACAGCGACCAATCAACCAACCAAACTCTCGCGACACTACAACCAATCCAACGACACATAGGGTTTCTGATCTTCCAGAACAGGAAGAACAGCGACCAATACATAGGAATAGAGTAGTTGCAAAAACAAACACTGTAGTTGCCAATGGAAATTCAATAGTCACTGTCGTAGATGACAATGGAAATGTGGTCTCGTATAACACGGGTGGTCGACCAGTTTACCAGCATAGGCACACTTATAGTAACTCTTTTGATACATACCAACCTAGGCCTACAACTGAACCTAGGCGTCCTTACCAACCTGACTCTAGACAGTGGACTGGTTACAGATCTAACCCTCCATTCCAACATGAACAAACATACGATGGTGGTAATGGAGGTTTGTACGTCAGCCAATCAATGAATACTGGAGGCCCTTATCCAAATTACTTCCACAACTATGTTCATATCCCAAATTAGTATCTTTTTTTTTGAGGGGGGAAAGTCATCCAATGACTTCTCCCGCCTTGAGCGAGGCGGGAGGTAGTGTCAGACTCTTACTGAATAAAAACCACCCCGTACCTTCTCCTGCTTTGAGCCGGAGCCCCGGTAACCATCTCATATTGGTATCTACAAGTCACATCACATCAACAGCTTATTAGTAGCCACTGCTGTCCAAAGCCCCTTCTCAAATAAAAAAAATAATAATTGTTCAATGCAGGTTGGCGATTTCAAACTCATAACTAGAAATTATAAATCTAGGTTTCCTCATGATGTTTTCTTTAACCGGTTTGTCAGTGTTGTCTTAATAAACTTAGAAAGTACATACAACTTAGAAAAAGTCACAATTGTAGGTTTCGAACCCGCATCCTCATGTATAAGAAGCGGGAGTCTTAAACCTTCTGGCCACCACAAAATTTCTTGTGTAATTTTTTTAAGGTTGTGTAAGGTTCTAAAATTGCGAAACGTCTATAGGTGCCATGTATTAATACGTTTTTATAAATAAATAAATATTAATCCAGCATATGAATGTTTGTTTTAATTTTAACTACTATATTTCAAGTTGGGAAATCATTTGACTTATTTTATATTTAAAGATATATTATCATTGTACGGATGACTACACTTCAATGTACTAACTACACTAACTCGTACAAAGATCAGAAAACATGTTAAAGTGGGCGCTAATATTATGATCGATGCGCCTACAACATACTTTATAGCAGACATTTTCTATGTTACATGAAACTATAGAAGTAAACTGATAAAAGTTCCGATAATCACTTTTATGCGAAAATTTATATTTTAGGAGCTTTGATTTTCTATTTCTTTAAAAAAATGTTCGTTGCCACTTACTAGGATTTCCTCTTGTGTCGTGGGTGCGTTTACAAACAGACAAATTCACATACACATGACACCCAGATCCGGAACAACAATTTGTGGATCACACAAAGAGTTGCTTCGTGCGGGAATCGAACCTGCTACACTTTGCGCGGTAGCCGGTCGCCCAGCCACCACACTAACTGTGCAGTCAGTTTTCTATGCCCATGGAGTGACGGCGGCGCCTATGAGGTGCTTGACTATGGCGCTCTCTGGGTCTTATGCGCCTCCGAGTACACAATATGGGACAACACAAGTGTGGGAGAGCCATGTTTCGGCACGAATGGGCCGGCTCGACCGGAGTAATACCACGGCCTCACAGAAAACCGACGTGAAACAACGCTTGCGTTGTGTTTTGTTGTGTGAGTGAGGTTACCGGAGGCCCAATTACCCCCCTTCCCAATCTTCCCCATCCCCATTCCCGAACAACAACCCTTAAATTCCTAACTCCCAAAAAGCCGGTAACGCACTTGTAAAGCCTCTAATGTTTCAAGTGTCCATGGGCGGCGGCGATTACTTACCATCAGGTAATACGTCTGCTCGATTACCGGCATGTCCCATAAAAAAAAAAAAAATATACCTGACCACTTCTTTAAGACAAGGTGTAAGGTAAAGAAAAAACAATAATGAAATAGCTGCAGCTAAATTATAATGCTCTACAAAGTAAAACTAAGTACATACATAGATACGTTTGCAATACAAAAAGTAAGAGAAATCGGTGTGCTTTGGTCTAAAATGGTTTACAATATTATTTAACTTTTTCCATCTTGGGTTGACTTGGCATCTGGCTTGGGTATTTCCTTGGGTAAGTCTAGTCTGCCGTCAGTACGGGATGTGTCGGGGTGGCCATCTGGGCGAGGGGGGGGAGCTTGGGCGTCATGGCGGATGCTATCCTTGGGGGGCTCGGGGGCCTTCATATTGGGGGGCATCTCTGCGCAAGCGGCCAGCGCCACCAACACCAGCAAGCAGACGAACATCTGTTGGCAGAAAATAAGTATTATTTATTGTTGCAAAGGTTTATGAAAGACATACCTACCGCCCGAATTGGGGATATCTTCCTTTTTTGGAATAGGTTAATGATTTGTAAATTAGTTGTATTGTTTGCTTTTTTATGGCAAATGATGTTTCGTAAGCTCGAAGTAATGCGTACGCAATACGCATTACTTAAACTAATTAGTTGGAACCGCGAAAAATACATATACTCAATACCCAATTCTTTATTTGTTTTCTACATGTAAGACTTAGGTAGTAATAAACATTTATAAAGATAGTTAGGATACAAAGTGGACGTGGCTCCTATTAGGCACAGCAAAATAAGTTGTATAGCCTATTTAATGGACTCTGGTTCTGGACATTTTGAAAACCTTTTACAAAATATTTCCTGAAGCTTATACACTCATATCAGGCGCCCCTAATTGTTTTTGGTGACGCTGCTACTCTAGGGGCTGTCAGGCACACGCATCTTGCGACGGTGGCGGCGTCCCTCTATAATCAGGTGCCCTAGGCATTTGCCTAGTTTGCAGAGCAGTCTAAAACTAAGTATCTATCTAATACCTGCAACTTAAATCAGAGCAATGGATACTGAATACAATTGCTCTTATGTATCTATCTATTTCAATTATTATTAATTAATACTACTCATACACTCTTAGCCACACAATAATATAAGAATATTTTTAACTGATTTGTGATGATATCTATGATATGATATCGGGATACCCGAGAACTACGTGTTGAAGGATGCCAGCCTAGTATTTAGAGGGCACTGAATAGTTGTTTAAAATTAATTTATCAGTGCCTTATTTGGTGGTTATATAGAAGTACCCAACTAATGTTCACAGAAGGAGGAGTCGGCAACCCAATCCCTCTTGCTCTACACCAGGGTCTGAACAAATGCCGACTACATCCGTGAGGACACGGCGGTATATAGCCTATGCAGAGCACACCACCACCATGTCCTCCGGGCAGTCCTCGCGGAGATTACACCCAGGCGTTACCTTCTGCCCTAACAGAAACAGGAACCTACCAAAGTTCTCATGTCCGGTAAGCACCTGCGTCAGGCAATAGGTGAGGATGCCGTGGCACCTCTTAAGCCACTCATCAATGAGGGGACAAGGTACTTATAATATTTTTCATTATCAAAACCCAAAATTGATAAATACTGCTCATATTCAAAGTAACACCTACATTTTCTTTTTTTTTTCTTTAGAAAAAAACGAGTGAACCTATTGCAGTACACCACGCACAATTATTCTGGATTCCAGGCTATTATACTAAGAATATTCGAAAATCCCCAACAATTCTTTTCCCGACCCGAACACTTAGGTACCACCATCTTAATCGACAGTCGCATGTTCGACTAATCAACCAACAAGGCCTGATAAATAAAAAAAGAAAAGCAAATAATAAAGAAAATAGAAATGCCACTATACATACACTTACCCCCAGGCGAGACATCTTGGACGATATTTAACAAAATCTAATTACTGACTGACTTCTGAAGAATACAAGGGCCCTTTTATAGTACTTTCCAACATAAACAAATGTACCACTTATTTCCACTTACGTCACTTATAATGGATCGAAGCAGAAAAAACTAGTCATTGCGGACATTTAATACAATGGATTGTATAGGATACGAGTCTATAGCATTGTCAATCAAGATTCTTATGAGCAATTATTTAATTATAATCATCCTTCGTTATGTATGTCGCATAGAAATGTAGGTCTCATATCTAACTGCTCTCAAACGGCCAATTTCAATAACCTATTTATCTGTAGATTTGCCTACTAGAGATACAATTTTAACACATTCTGTATGGAGCTGATGTCAAAATGGGAGAGCCTTCTTTCGGCATGAATGGGTCAACTCGACCGGAGTGTAACCACGGCCTCACAGAAAACCGACGTGAAACAACTTGCGTTGTGTTTCGTGGTGTGGCTGAGGTTACCGGAGGCCCAATTACAACCCTTCCCAATATTCCTAATCCCTGATTCCCCAACAACACTTAAATTTCTAGCCGGCAACGCACTTGTAAAGCCTCTGGTGTTTTGGATGGCCTTGGGCATCCGTCCAATTAAAAATGCATCTCCGAAATGTTTAACTTACGTGCATAACGCTCGAATGACTGCACCAAAATAATAAATGAATTTTGTTTAAAATAATTGACTAATGCACCGGGTAAGGTAAGGAATAGTACTCGAGCAAAGCCGGAACAGCTCACTAGCACTTATCACACTAATATTATACATGTAAAAGTTTATTTCTATGTTTGGATGTTTAGCCGTCAATCACGCTGAAACTACTGAACGGATTTTGATGAAATTTGGTATACAGATCGGGTATAAGCTGACTTAGGTGATAAGATATATTTTTATTCTACGAGAACGTCCTTTATCCCATGGGAACGTGGGCAAAGGCGCTGGCAGAAACTATAATAATGGCCATTGTTGCGATTTTCACATTTCTGTACTGTATAAGTAACGTTTTCTGATCTTCAAACCGATGGTTTCACTATCTAATAGCACAAAAACTGCATATTTAATCAGTCTCTATGTGGAAGTCACTATGTATAGGATTCTGAGTCCTGATAAGCATGATTGGTCCATTTATCAAGAACTGCACCAAATTGGAAATTTATCAAAGCAATCATACGAAAACAATATTACGAAATTCACAAATAAAATCGGCAATTATCTCCAATTCAGGAACGCTTGGTTTCAATAAAAGGCATAAAGAAAGAATAAATTGTCTGTTTATTTAGAATTTAGTTAATTACAAGGCTGCTAATACAAGAATATCAATTTAAAAATCCGGAAAAGTTATTGAGATACATTACACTGATGCAATAGTAAGTTGAACTTTATTTTATTTTGAAAATTTTTCAAAAATAGTAGGTTTCTGGGAAGGCTTTTGGTGTTACGTCGCTCATTTGCCGCCGCGAAGGGCAGGGTCGTTGTCTGAAAAACAAGAGGAAACATAAATAAACACGGAATGATAAGAGAAGGAGGGAAGGGAGGCCTTCGCCCTGCAGTGGGACGATCACGGCTGATTTAATTTATTCATTCGTTCATTCATAGATGATGACATATCACAGAACCTGTTTCTTTGAGGTACCATATAATCGACTGATTGCCAGAGTGATTTTAGTCAGTGTGGGAGAGCCATGCTTCGCCGGCAACGCACGCCTAACGCCTCTGGTGTTTCAAGTTTCAAGTGTCCATGGGCGGCGGCGATTGCTTACCATCAGGTAATACGTCTGCTCGATTACCGGGGTGTTTCATAAAAAAAAAAATATTTGCCTGTCGTTCAAAAGTGCCTTCTGTCAAAACTCTAACCTTGGGGTAATTTGAGCATTGATGACATGGATTTTTTTTATAGCGCCATTCGCACATTATGGCACGTAATGCCACTGTATACTGTACACTCACTTTTCACTATTTATATTGTAAGTCCCATGTAATATAAACCTATTACCGGGCACATTTCCAGACCCCGTGCTACTACTGAGAAATTTTCGAAAAACCGAAAATTCCCAGCAATACTTCCCCCGACTTGGGAATCGAACCCGAGACCCCTTACCAGGTAGTCGCACTTGCAACCACTCGGCCAACGAGGCAGTCAAGATATGCATTTTCTTCTAGGAATCGAACCCGTGACTCGTGTCGAGGTACTTTTAAAGTTGCTCTTGCTACCAATGCATTATAATTAAAATAAGCCTGAGTACAGTTTTTATGCAATGCCTTTGGTATTTTCTACTCTTTAGCGGAGAGCGGCAAACATTAAGGTATTTCTAATTGCTTGAGGCATTTTTCATATTATTCATAGAATTTATTTAAGACAATCTTCTATGATTGTAATTAACTATAATTTCTTTATGAGTATGTTCGAAAATATTAGCCCTCATACCAAATAAATACAAATGTTATGTAGAAAGAAAATAAGTGCAATCACTGGGGCATTAAAAATGCCATTGTTTCATAGAAGGTAGTAAGTTGTTTGTCTATGAGTGTAACATGTGTGTATGTAGAAATAGAAATCATTTATTTGCATTGAATACTAGGTATGTGTATTGGATGCCAATCTATAAATATTAAGATCAATCGCAATATTTATTGTTAAGTGCAAAACTACAATCTAAACGGGATTTGTTTTAGAGAAAGCGTTTCTCAAGGAAAACTAGAAAATGGAGAAAGGACCAAGAATGTGTAAAAATAGCACACGAGCGAAGCCGAATCGGATTGCTAGGTTACCGGGGCTCCGGCTCGAAAAGCAGGAATAAGAACGGGGTGGTTTCTAGTCAGTAAAAGTCTGACACTCCCTCTCGCCTCGCCAAAAGCGAGAGAAGTCATTAAATGATTATCCCCCCTCAAAAAAAGACAAGAATAAAAGTCAAAAGTAGAAATACAAGGAGATACTGTTTATTCACATAATTTTAATAACCAGAAGACAACCAAATTAATTGAAAGTACAATCAAAATACTGTACAAGAAGAAATTGAATTTAAATCAGAAGTAATTGGAGTGAAATGCGTTGTTCTTATTAAGTGGTTCATTTGCCGCCGCGAGCCAAGGGGTTGTTGTCTGCAAACATAATAATATGTATCTAAATAAGATTACATAAACAATTATTATACATAATATGTTCTAGCGTTGGTTTCGTCCGTGTTATCAAGAAATAATAGCTTAGATATAATCTGTTTTTAGAAATTAAGATTTTTGCCTACAGTGGGTCTTTGCCATTTTCTATATAGGGCCAAAATGTATATAGGGTGTCTGGTAATTAGTGAAGGATTTTTTTCTTGGGGGAAAATCATCCAATGACTATTCCGCCTTGGGCGAGCGAGAGGTTTCTGTCTCTGGAACCCTAACCACCCTGTTCCTTGGACCATGCTTCCGCTACTGGTCCGCAGCTCCGGATCAGTGAAGGATATTTAAATGATTGTACTCATGATTGCAAACAACTTTCCCAAAGAAATATACTCATTAATTTTATCACGATAACTAAACAACAAAATTTCGTTAGGCAAGAGGTTGAAAAGTTATCAATTTTCTTTCTACATAACTGGATTTATGTGATGGTATGGAGTTCCTGGTAAGTTGTTATATATCTAATTATTGGTGTATATACTCACATTGCTTGCCGGGGTATGGGCGGTTGACGAAGGCAGGTGAGATGTCTGTAAAGAACACTACGTTAGAAAGTCCTGCTCGATACATTTCGTGCAATTTTAATTTACGTTTAGACTTAATAAGATATCAGATTATTGGACTGGTGATATTTTACTCGTTTCAGACTTTGTCTTAACTAGGACTATCGGTCATGTACTGATAGTCCCGATAATACTGCTTGTAGTGAGGTATATGGTATAGCGTATTCGGCGTTCTGAGTGGTTGGTCTATTCGAGACAGCCAATTAGAACGCCAAGCGCTCTCGTTTCGATTTCGTTAAACGTAAAGCAAACTCGTATACAGGCAGGTTTTGTATAAAATACTCTTCGAGCAGTTTGGCTTCTCTAAGGCTTTTTAGTTTTGTTTTGTTTGTTTACAAAACTAAAATATTACAGTACCTAGGACAGTTTTTCATCATCATCAACAGCCTATTAATGGCCACTACTGACCAAAGCCTCTTCTCACACGGAGAAGGTTTGCCTCAATGGTACCAGCACAGATTTTAGTGGCACTAAATTAATTAATCGTCCTTTTTGAAATAATTATGGAGTTAAATATGTCATAGCACGTCATAAAGACGATTTTTTTAAATACATTCTGAACTATACTTACTAGGGAAGGCTGCAAGAAACAAAACAGAATTGCTTTTAGAAAAAAATATAGGTATTTGGTAATAAGACCGCATCTTTTAATCAGCAGATGGGTAATTTATAATAATATTAAAATTATATTTAATGTCTAATTTTCACCAGTTTTTGTAAAAGGATCTTAATCAACTGTTTTAATAATAAGTAACCTAACCACTGCCTAAATATAAAACCTAATATATAATCAGCCTGGCCAGGGAATCGAACCCAACACAAGCTTGTAAACACTTGATCATCAAAGTTGTCAATCTATTTATTTTTTCTTGTAGGTCTGTTTAAATAGTCTGCTGAAGACACTCACCAGGGCGTTCTGAAACAAAAGAAAAGCAAGTCATTCAATGGTCACTTAACCGAACCTTAAACAATTATCGGAACAAAATCGTTACTAAGGAATAGTTTAAGTAATTATTAAATGTCTCTGTGTACTGAATTTAGACCTTTATAGTAAAAATTTTAACCAAAAATCATTACTTCATGCTTTACTCAAGACGGGTGTCGAACCCGACTGATGGGTCATAGGTAAGTAGTAGTTAAATTATTTAGATTTGAAATAATACTCACGAGGGTATGAGGGCTGGCCGAAGAATGGGTCGGCTGTAAAAATAAAAGTTTTCTATATTAGTACATACATATATAGATACGTTTACTTCTATTTTAATTCGTTTGTTACGACATAAATTCGTAATCACCAGTTTATAATAATTATGAGCCCCTATCATAACTTGAAACTAGTCGAGCAGTCCTCGAATGAGTAATAAAATGAGCTATAAGTTTATGTTACTATTATAAACCAGCTTCAGCCAGCGGCTGAAGAGATCGTGGCGAAATTTGGAACTGGTATAGATTATAGTCTGGAATAACACATAGGCTAGGCTTTTTATCCCAAGGGAACGCGGACGAAGCCGCGGGTAGAAGCTTGTAGTGCTTAAGTTGATACGATTATTTATACTCACGGTTGGTGATCACAACTGAAACAAAAGAAATTTTCAATTAGTACCAGAAAGTTAACATACTTCATTCAAGTACATTATTATAATTTTGGGAAAACAACAGTTGGAAAACGGGAGGGAATAGTGTCAAGCCTATATTAACCTAATATCTACCTAAATAGAGACATGTTTTATATATTCCTAAACCTGCAAGCGAACACATAAACATGCATGCATAATAATATTTACAGTAGGTATTAACCTCACATCATCATCCTATGAGAGACGGACATCTTTATTTGATTTTGTCTGGACTTTAAAAGAGACTATGACCTCTGAGTTTGTTTCGGCATTTCTTCTCAGAGTAGTCGGATAGGAAATGCCGGCCTCATCTAGTTATTTAAGAGATTGACGTGTAAAAGTGTTATTTTATAACCTATTTGCAAAATAAATATCATTTATCACTGATGACCGGAGACCACTTCTTGCACGGCGAAGGTTTGACTATTAACCCCACGTTTACTCAAAGCAGGTTGGGTACAATACGGTAGTTTCCTACTAGACAAATTCAATACTTTAATCGAATTGTCAAAAACTATCTATGAATTTTGTTGGAGATCGCAACTTTTGACGTCATTTTTTTTTGCTTCAAATAGCATACCTACTTCTCTAAAATTTGGTAGAAAGATTCAATATATAAGTATATCGTCAAATTAATGAATTAAAGTACGATAATCGTACGGATATCGTATTGAAATGTAAAAATAATTTATTGTTGACCTAAGAAATTACCCAATAATGGTACAGGTATTAACATACATTAGGCTTCGGGAGAGGAGGGCTTGGGGGTCGAGGTTTGGTCGAATCCGAGGATACGTTTTATCTGTGCCGGCGGACTGTGCGCGCGTGCTTCGCGCACAGGGCGGCCGCGCAGCTCATACGCTCCTAATTTGGGAGAGATCTAAGGTTCACTATACAAGGAAGGTGTATTAATTTGTTAGTAAACGTACCTTGGTCAGGGTTGCCATCTACGAAATTCACTGAAAATATGAAACGTGATGGTTAGAAGCAAAGCCAAAACATAGCTGTCTATTGCTATGGTAGTATTTTATTATTTAAGATCCAACAATAAATGCTGTGATTAGAAACCTTCGATGTTGTTTTAGTTTAAATCTTATGTGCCGTCGCTCGCCACAAGTAAACCATGCTGCATTCACTATTACGTAAGCAGTAGTTCATTTTAGAAATAGAATTCTTTTTAAAAGAAGTTCAAAGGGCAATGATCCTTTTATTATTATACCAGCATTTGTTGTTAGACCTTATTATCTTAGTAAAGCATTGGCTCACCAGCAGACGGGTCGTTGGGGTTGTTGTTCACAAAGTTCACTAGAATAAATAAATAATGCGGACGATTAATACAAAGCGAAGCATTTTTACATAGATAGACAGTTGACAGTGAGAACAGCACAAAATGAAGAAGTGAAATGTACAAAAATGTAAAGAAATCACGTTGTATCTAAGCGTTGCTTTATCCCTAACTGTTACTATTATTTTGATTAGAAAAGGAAGAAAGAATAAAAGGGTTTATTTATTTAAATAAATGCTCACCGCCAGACGGATTACTGGGGTTGTTGTTGACAAAGTTCACTAAAAACAATAATTAAAAAAATTAACGACGTATTTTTTTGTAATTTGGAAAATATTTTTTGTTATTAAAAAGTATCTCACCACCGCTCGGATTACTCGGGTTGTTGTTGACAAAGTTCACTAGAAATAATAATAAAGACTATTATGAGCAAAAATTCCAAAAAAATAATAAAGCATTAATAATTTTGTTAAGTATTTTGCTCACCGCCGCTTGGATTACTAGGGTCGTTGTTGACAAAGTTCACTAGAAATAATAATAAAGACTATTATGAGCAAAAAATTTCAAAAAAAAATTGTTATTTAATATTTTAATTAAGTAATTTGCTCACCGCCAGACGGATTACTAGGGTTGGTGTTGACGAAATTAACTAAAAATAATAATAAAGACTATTATGAGCAAAAAATTCTAAAATGTAATTAACTATTAATTTATATTGAACTAAGTAATTTGCTCACCGCCAGATGGATTACTAGGGTCGTTGTTGACAAAGTTTACTAGAAATAATAATAAAGACTATTATGAGCAAAAAATTCAAAAATAAAATGTATTATTAATTTATATTAAACTAAGTAATTTGCTCACCGCCGCTTGGGTTATTCGGGTCGCTGTTCACAAAGTTTACTAAAAATAAAATGAACGAAAATGAGTGAAAGAGAATAGAATTGGCTAGCTAAAGAAATGTTAAATAATTTTGTTAGTTTTTTAAGGTATTCAGCTTAAAACTGTTCAATTAAAGTTAAATAAATTAATAAAATGTACCGAGATGTAACTAAATAATTATGCCATGCTCACCTTGACCGGGGTTGTTGTCATATGGGTTGTTGACAAAGTTCACTAGAATAATATGACCCAAATGAGTAAAGCGTTGATGATACCCGGATAGACAAATATTTTTATATAAGGTCCTTTTCAATTTAAGACGGATCATTGATGTCCCTTTTTTTAATTGAAGTTGCAAAGATTACTGAACAAGAGTTTCTGAATTGATTTTTTGATTAGATATTATAATTGGGTATAAAATTTTCGAAATTCTCAGCAAGTACTAGTGAGTCTAGTATCCATAATGTGCCCATTGCATTTATTATAGAATCAGTTGTCATTACATGGGCGTTTTATATTATTTTATTCAGGAGGTGCCAGACAAAATAGGACCTTATATAAAATACTTAATGACGTGCTCACCACCGCCCGGGTTGTTGTTGTCCACAAATTGCACTGCAAATAATAATTATGACCAATATGAGCTAAGCGTTGGTACGGCGCGACGGCAAAACACAAGCGCAAGCATTCAAAAGCGAGCATTCTGAGCACTTTTGCTCGAGCATGACTGAATACTTTTTAATTAAATGAGCATTCTGAAGTGATTATTTGGAAATTATTGCGTTATACGTTTTAAATAATTATTTGTTATCTTTAGAAAAACCCAGTAAGGATTTAGTTAAGAGTTTATCGCATTTTATAAATGAGTTGATTGATTAATTTGGCAATTCCCAATGCTCATGAAAAACATACTGGGCAACGACTAATATTTTTACATTTGTATGAAGATACATCCATAAATTTTTGGCATTTTTCTTATAAATTATTCACTTTTGAATGGCTCTTTCCCTACAGCAAATGACGAACAGACGTCAGCACATCAAGCTACTCCAAACTCTCAAATATCTTCACCGGATTCTCAACTTTACTATTTCGTAATAAAGTTGATATTTCCAAAAGTAAATAAAATAGATAAATTAACTTGCTCACCGGGTGTCGGTCTGTTATTACCCCATAACCTGCCTGAAAATAATATGACCTTTGTAAGCAGGTTGTTAAGGAGTGCAACATTTTGCTATAGTGCTGTTTTTAAGCTAAACCTGTGTAGTGCGCTTGTGTTCAGTAGTAGCAGATCTTCAATTAAATTCCAACTGTATTTCAAAATGTATAACGTTGCAATTGTATTGATTAAACCTAGCGTCTATGCATATTCCTGACATGTGAATGTTGTGTTCGAAATGCCTGTAATGGATCTGTGCGTGCGTGCAATTTGTATCGTAGAGTTTGTCGTGATACCCACCATGTTACAGACAGACATGCAATGTTAATGCTAGTTAGTGTAAATGATGACATCAGCAGCTTTTACCAAGTTGACTATCTATAAATTGTACGCTTCTCAAAGGGAGAATATAGCCAAAGGATTCTGAAGTATATTTTAACACCTCCACTATAATTGGAGATGGATATTTGGATTCATCGGAAACAGTAGCAGTGCGATAGTCGCCGTGTCATTTGTCGTGACATGCTGCTTATGAATATGAGCCTCTAGCATGGCTTGAAACTAGTCGAGTTCCGCGTCCAACATTTACGTGAATAAACCGATAAAAGTTGAAACGAAAGTTATAAGATTTAAAGATAATTATCTTGGTTACAACTGCTGTTACCCTTTTATTGACATAAAGCTTACCTTGGCCAGGGTTTGCATTGTCCACGAAGTGAACTGTAAGTAACGGAATAACTCCCATTAACGATCTTATTCCAAAATCTCTGGATTGATAAAATTTTTGATAATAAATTCGTCAAAAATCAATCATTTTCTGAAGATTTTGGCATGAGATCGATTATTAATTTTCACCGTAAGTAGTTAGGTACTTGTTTGTAATTAATAAATATATTATTAATAGTAAATAAGGGTACACAATAGGTATATTAGTGAAAAACTTACCTTGCCCAGGGTTGTTGCCCTTGCCTGAAAATGAATAAAAAGCACACATAAAGTAAGTTAAGCGTATTTCATCTTAATGATGAAATAGTTACCTATCATGTTAATTACAACACACAGGTATATTAGGTTAAATAAACAAACAAACAAGATTATGTTAGATACGTATACTCTTTTCATATACGGTATCTTTTTTCTTTACATTGTTAGTTACATAATAACACACAGTTTTACAATAAGTTAATAACAAATAAAGCAAACAAAATTGTGTGTCGATTTTATTTTCTGTGTTTCACTGTTTAATGTTTATGTTACATATGTATGTATTTATTTATGTCTCCTAAAAATCTCTAAAAATCAAGATATTTTGTAATGTAGTGGATGCATAGAGCATTAAAAAAATAGTTGTTGCTCATTCCGCTTTTTAACTTTAGAACGAGCATTAAATATAATAATTGAACGAGCATTCAAATAAATAAATATTTTTTAATCAATAGTTTATTTCTAAAGAGACTTTTTCTTATTAATCTAAAGAGTTCAAATATACAGTGTGTTTGAGATAATTATTTTGTTATATTTTTTGAGTGTTATTATAATATGTAAAAATACGTACCTCTCTGAGCCGAAGCCATGGCAAAGATCGCCAACACGAAGAAAAGCTGAAACACGAAGAACACTTTCATTGTAAACACTGTATATAACTTGAATATCAGTTCAAGACTGACTCAGTACACAAAAACACATCCGAATATCGACACATAGTCATTGATACGTTTATCTGTCAGATAAGATAACCACGTTATACATTTGAAGTGATTTTTCTAGGCCTTTCCGAAATTTCCTTTAATTAAAGTGTTAATTGCAACTGAATTTGTTTTAATGTCGTCATGCCTGGATTATATGATTAAAGAGATATTATTAAGTGTGTGAGTCGTGTTTGTATGAGTTTGCTTGTTTTATCACTTGGTTTCTGCGAATAGCAAGCATACAAGTCAGTGAAATATCACACAGTATAAGTGAAACAAAGCCGATTTCCACTGTCTGTTCCTGCCTAGATTTTAAAACTACACTACAGGGGCCTTAGTCTGCTATTACAATTGTGTCAGAATGGTCGATCATTGAGCAGTGCAAGAGAGACGAAGCTATGTAGGTTGTATAGCTCCTTCCCTCTTACACTGCTCAATAATCGACCATTCTAACACAATTGTAATAGCAGACTAAAGCCCCAGGTTTAATGCGCTTTTTTATGGATAGAGCGATTCAAGAGCAATGTTTATGTTACCGCGGGAAAAGCTATAATTTTAACAAATGGAAGCATTTATTGTTTACAATTTTGCTGTGCTACTTTTTTTGTGGGGGGAAAATCGTTCAATGACTGCTTCTCTTGAATGAGGCGAAAGGGAGTATCATATCTCTTACTGACTAAAAACCACACCGTTCCTTACTTTGACGATGAACTCGTCTAATTTCAAGCCATGCTAAAGGCTCATTCATTTATGAGTATTTTCCTTAATAATTAATAATAGTTTTCTTATTAACTGTCTGACTTTTTTCACTGAATTATGATTCAACTTTAGATATAAAATAAAATCACGAGCGAACGAAATACCAAGCGAATGAAATCACGTGTGTAACCGGACAAACATAATTTAAATATATAATTATATATGTACACATGAATATTTTGGCACTTACGACAAACAAAATTATGATTATTAGAAGACTACGGGGAAAAATACCTGTATAAAAAAAACGTGATGTCAAGGACTTTTAGATTAAAGTTAAATAGGACCAGTTCCTAATGTTTTCCTAATAATTTAATTATTATTATACAATATTTGGTCAAATTATCTTAACCGACTGGCGATTATGAGGTCTCAGGTTTGATTCTCGGGTGGAGCAATGTATTTTTAAGATTTTCTCGACTTTCGGGTATTATTTCTCTACAATGACGTGGATTTAAAATCAAATCATGTGCGGTAGTGAGTGTTATCACGACATAGTATAAAACGAAGTCGCTTTTTCTGTCTGTCCCTACGTACGTTTAGATCTATTAAATTAATCAACCGATTTTGATGCAGTTTTTTATACAGATAGAGAGATGTAAGATCAAGGTTTATAAGTATACATGTGTAACATCTATTTATTATCACCTCTTAGTTTAAAAGTATATGTATTGACCTCTATCTTCCAATTCTAAGAATAAAAGGTGCAATGTTATTGTATGTAAACACGGATATATATTTAAACATAGCCTTCGTTTAGTGTGTGTCTGTTTGTTCGGTTGCGTAATAATTTGATTACCCGCTCTGCCATTGTTTGACTACAATAGATTTATTTTGATTTATGTATGTACATTCGGTTTCGGCGTGCTTTGAAACGTTTTTTTAGTATGTTTTCGTGTGGTTATCTATGTAAACAGTATGTGGTGATAATGTTTGAATAACAAACTATGTCGCGGTATATTTACTTATTGTGGTTCCGGTTGCGTGTTTTAATTATAACTATTGGTAAAGTAAAAGAAGGAACGGGGTGGTTTTTAGTCAGTAAGAGTCTGACGTTAACTCTTGCCTCACCCAAGGCGGGTGAAGTCATTGGATGACTTTCCCCCTTAAACAAATAAAGATCTTAAAATATTAAGGACAAAGATGCACACCTACAATGTAATACCAATTTTTCACTGGCTATGAATTGAGTTTCCTGTAATAATAAGCGGTGAGCGTACTGTGATATATCGGGTTCAATTCCAGACTATTAAGAATTTCAAAAAACATACATCAATCTGTGTGTTTCACAGTGGTGTAGCAGACAACTGCTACACTCATGTCATTGTGGTCGTAAGTACAAACTTACGACCACAATGACATGAGATGAGATGACATGACATGAAATGACATCGTTAAAAAAATATCGACACAACAGTAAATGAAATAGAATCTTTTAACAACAAAATGGTAACACAATTTACCTTACTTTCAGTACTTAAGTATAAATCCTATTATTAATGACAGAGAAACACTTGATGGTTAATTATAATTAATGTAACTGCTATGTAGGTACACAAGCTAAACAAACAATGCCGTGACACGGAATGGTTTCTGCGTACAATCTCAATTACCTATAAAATACTTTATTTTATCATCTATATCCGTAATCTTTATTTTACATACTTTTTATTAATGAGGTAACTTGATTATCTATAATTTGTGTCGCGTCTTTTGTTTTTTTATATATGATAGATAGAATATGGAAAGTATTGTAAGCCAGTAGCCACTGCCTTTTTAAATTAATGGTCGCAATTGCTACTGCTGCTATTTGCTGAGCAAAAGTTCCCAAGTTTGATTCTCAGGTCTAGAAAAGTGTGTGTATTTTTTTCAGAAGAAGCCATAGGCTCATTGTCGTGATGCCATATATTGGCTCGATGTCATATGTACATATGATTCGTAACTAATTTAACTGATGGAAAATGTGTCTTATACATACTATATTACTTATAAGTATTTTAAGAGACGCACCTCAGTTCACCCTTTTAAAAAATGAAAGCCTTTACGCCTGTTATAAATCTATACTTATAATAAATCTGTAGAGAGGTCAATTCTGTACATGAAATATATTTCCAAAATAACTATCAGCGGGTGATTAGTGATCGATACTGACACCAAAAATGCAATCAGAAAAATTTTTGTCTGTCTGTCTGTCTGTCTGTCTGTCTGTCTGTATGTTCTTTATAGAAACAAAAAACTCGACAGATTTCAACGAAACTTGGTACAATTGTTCTTCATACCCCTGTTATAGTATAAATATCACGCTACGATCTTAGGAGCAGAGCAGTGAAGGGAAATGTTGGGAAAACAGGAGAACTTACTCCATTTTTTAAGCTTCCGTCGCGTGTGCAGCCTTAATGGTTAAAGCTACACAGAAATCATGTATGACGGAAATGTTCTCCTTAAAATTGTTTAAAAAATATTCCACGACAGCAAATGTCTATCTCTTATGGTTACTCACAATAACACGTTTACTCCCGATAGCTTAGCAGTTGGAGCTTTCTGATTATATTTGTTACTCTTGTTTATAACACTCTCATTCATTCATTCATTCAATTAATAAATCTGTAGAAGGTCAATTCTGTTACTGAAAATATGTAAGAATAAATAGCAGGAGGTGTTACTTCGATACCAAACCCAAATATGTGATTAAAAATGTTTCCGTCTGTCTGTCTGTCTGTATGTTCAGGCATCACGTGAAAACTAAGTTCGATTTCGATGAAACTTGGTATAATAAATTTTAGAGGGATCTCTTTAATTATTATGGGCCTCGCCATATTTGGGTCCAAAATATTTACATGTCATTGTCGTAGTTACTCAAAATGATAACTTCCACGCGAAGACCGACATCCGCGCGGACGGATCGCAGGCGGAAGCTAGTATTTCTTAAATATTTGTGTTTAATTTTTCTTAAAGTTATATCATGTATCTTTAAGTTATCTAAGGTTATCGTATTTCTGTATTTCTATTTTCTAATTATAAATGTAGGTACTGTTATCAATGGTCTGTTTTATATTGTGATAACTTAAATTGCTTAATTAGTATTGCGTAACTTACAGTAAAGGCTTAAAAAAACAGTAGTGTTGTTGACATAGTAATAACTAATAATATTATAACGTTATGCTTTTTAATAATTGATACGGAATATAAAATACATCCAGCAAAAGATCTGGCAATCAAACCCGAAATCCCTCAGTTCAGCAGTCACATTTGCGGTCACTTAACAAACGATACAGTCTAACTTGTTAATAAAAAAATACAATAACAGTAGAGAATGCCATTAAGTTCGCCTTATGTACCACTATTTAATTGTATTGTGTACATTAAATATTAAATTAAATTAAATAAATAACACTTTGCTTAGCTTTATTGAATTCACCATTTTTTGAGCGGGGAAAATCATCCAATGACTTCTGCCGCCTTGAGTCGAGAGAGAGTGTCAGGAATTCACCTGCCTACATTTTACATGATAGTCACTGCTATAACAACCCAGCTACCTAAGGTACCTACTGGTGTGTGAGTGAACTGTACGTAAACATCTATTCAAGAGATAATCGTTGCGAAAATTGGAGGTCATGGGAACTCAGTACCTAGGTACTTCCATCCTGTTTAGTACCGACTCTACACGTTGTAGTAGATTTGAGTAATTTATGAAATTAAATTAGTAATTTAGGGATTGTGTGCTTTTGTAAAATATGGAACTAAATAAAGTAAAACGTAAATTAGTCAACAATGAATAAAGAGTAGCAGCCCGACAGTCGTGTGTCGCGGAATGCTGCTCATGAATATGAGCCCCTAGCATGGCTTGAAACTAGTCGAGTTCCTTGTCAAACAGTTACGTGAGTTAGCCGATAACATAATAATTAATTTAGTCAACAATGCCTATCATTCTACAAAAACAAGAAACGTAAGCGTTTTTCACGCTGATTTTCTGTGAGGCCGTGGTATCACTTTGAGCCGACTCATTCGTGGCCGAAGCATGGCTCGGACACATAAATAAATATTTAAATCATCTCCAATGGATATGTGTAGGTAATATCTAAGTAAATACATAAACCTATTGAATATTTTAAGATAAAATATTTACATTTCCTTTGATAAATTGTGACAGGATTTTATCGAAATCATTGGGATGTTATGTTATCTCTTTCGTAGTTTGATCAGAACATAGTTTTATTTTGTTTGATATACAAGACATTGTTCACGCATTACTCATGTGATTATCCTTGGTAAATAGTGTTAGAGTCTACTACCTATTTAATATTTTGAGAAAATGACAAATGAATAAAGACATCTATTTACGTCTAGATACTTATGGACCTATGAATGTACCTATTTAAAACTTATATACGTATTAAATTCGGTTTTTTTTCTCACAAAAATAATCTCAAAATCCAGACAAAACAATATTAAAACATTTTCAGTTATTCCCTTAATCTTTATAATTCATGTTTTAAAATGATTACAAGAAAAACTATGTAGGCAAATTTACTTTCCGAAACACAGAAAAATAAATTAAACTCACCAACAAAGCTCTCATGTTGTTATTTTTAACAAAATATCACAGATGAAGAGAGACGCGTTAAACGAAACGAGTTTATGCCGAATTTTTTTCAGAGTACAGTCTTATATACCGACGTGACGATAACCTGCTCGACGCGAGCGAATATTGTACAAATAGCGACACAAGAAGTTATGCTTAACCAATATAAACTGACCCCTGAATAACCGGTAACATCATACAAAGCGAGATCATGGTAAACTGGTGTTGTACAGGTTGATGTGAAGCGTTGAGAACAAATACAGCGAACTAGCCAAATATTTAACGTGCTGCCATTGCTATATTCCTGTACATAGCAATTCCAATAAGTCCGTATCGCCGTCCATCTGTACAAATGTCACGGGCCGGTCGCGTAATGTTTTCAAGATAACTTCTTTGAATTTTTAGTGGATGTCATTTATTTACTCGCGATCTTGTTTTTGAGTTGAGGCTTAATTTTTCAATAGGCATTTATTACCTATGATTTAATCTTAGAGTTTAAGCCCTAGGTTTCTTAACGGATGTTCTTCTCAACTTCTAACACCATAATTAAGTTTATAAATAAATTATAATTACTGCCTCGTTGGTCGAGTGATCGCAAGTACAACTGCCGGACATGGGGTCTCGGGTTCGATTCCCGGGTCGGGAGAAGTGATACTGGGCTTTTTCGGTTTTTCGAAAATTTACTTAGTAACAGCACGGAGTCCGGAATTGTGCCCATGGCAATAGGCTCACCCCCGTTACATGGGACTTATGACAAAAATGGTGAAAAGTGTCTGTACAGCACATTATACAGCGGCATTAAATGCCGTAATGTGCAGGTGCACCTCTGCCTAATGGTTGTTTCGTCCAAAGGTTGTCTTGATAGTGTAGGATACCTTTTTTTGAGGGTGAAAATCATCCAGTGACTTCTCCCGCCTTGGGCAAAGCGAGAGGAGTGTCAGACGCTTACTGATTAAAAACCACCCCGTTCCTACACCTGCCCGTCGAGCCGGAGCCCCGGTAAACCCGCTAGGTAGTCCGCAGCTCCGGATTAGGCATCAGCCCTGCTGGGAGTGTAGGATATCTGGAATCCCATTGCTTTTGCATTTCTTTGTAAGTAAGACTTTTAACTGCCAACAAAAATCTGTTGAAGGCAAATCCTCCGCTGGCGCTTGCCATTTTTGTCGTCCATGGCGTTTAATATGTTAAATGCTTACGTGACACGAACCGACCTATCTAGTTGCATCTGTAAATTAAATAACAGTTTGATCAAATATGTAAAAGCAACAACAGCACCTGATACAACAGACGCAGGCAGTAGGTACTACAAGGACGTAGTCTAAAAACCAAAAATACTTATCGACTGCAAAATATAGGTACCTAATAAAATTTTGTTTATATAAGTATTTAAAGGCAGGTACAATATTTTCAGTCGGTTAAACAAGCTTCTATCGGATGTCTCATCGGTATCGGGATAAAAAGTGGCCCAATTTTCGTATCGGTTTTCGAAATACATTGTCCAACTCGAAAATCGAACCTGAATTGCTGAAATCAATTTTAATTTAGATATATCTTTTTTTGAGGAAAATCCTCCAATAACTTCTTTCGCCTTTGGTGAGATGAGAGTGTCCGACTCTTACGGCCCAAAATCATTCTGATCCTACTCCTGCTTTGAACCGGAACCCCGCGGAAAACGTTGGTTGTCCGCCGCTCCGGATCGGGCATCAGCCCTAACAGGCCCCAATGTGGCATCAGCACTACTGGACCCCATCTGGTGCTTCTATTGGTAATCCCTAGAAATACTAATCATCCTTCACAACAATAGTTCTGTCCCGATAAATAAATCAGTTGGCAGTCTACAACTGCGCGTTTTTCGCGAAAAATCCTCGCACAGCAAAACCGTGGAATGATCCGTCTCAAGTAGTACTTCCGAACCGATACGACCTTCAAACCTTCGATAAAGGGTCATAGATTTTTATGTTTCTTTTTTGATGACGAATACCTTAAAAAGGGAGTGGGGAATTTTTACCTCACTAAGACCACCCTGGTGGCCACCGTCTACACCTGTAAGGAGCACCGAGACCTCTCAGTAGACCTGCTCCGGAGCCACGGCACATCCCTAGGGAGACGTGTGTCCCCCATGAGCCTCGTTGTGCAAGCTGCACAGCAGCCGTGGCTACTGTGCCACCGTCTTCATTGGGTTATTGGATGGACGTCTAGAAAGGGTCGTGGTAGACCTGTCGACCCTAAAAGGCCCAGTGTTGCGGATGTCCATGCCGCTGTTCGCTTACCTTTGGGTGATAAGTCTGCTCGTCTTTGCTCCTATCCCATAAAAAGTCGTGAATCCAACTAAGATTAACATTATCATGAGATATTTATTTTACTGTTACTTAAGTATTTACTAACTCTTATTCCACAGCCCTAGAGGTGTTTTTCCAATGTCAATCTAGTGGCGCGCGTTGAACTATTCCTAGCATCCTAGTTGTTTAAACAAATAGTGATATTTTTCCTCGAGTACATGTGATGAGGATTTTGTCGTCTTCCATTTAATTAGCGCGTCTATTGTTTATTCGAGATACGATAATATAATTACATCAGAAATCAATTAGAGACAACTAGACAAGTATTAAACTACCTAAGTAGCTAATGAATAAAGTTGTCATCTTGATTTAAAAAAATATAATTCTGCTCGAAAATTTTGGCCTGTATCAGTGATGCGTTTAACACACAATTTTACTTACACTGAAACCCAGATTATTATTATATTTATAACTAGTAATAGTCTTTAACACATTGAACGCCGTGGTGGTCACCAGTGACCGACGTTAGCGGAGGATTTGCCTTCAACAGTTTTCTATTGGCAGTCAAAGAATTAATAAAATTATAACTACTTCTAAGACCAGGCAGAATTTAATTATAACTAGGAAATAGTCATCATAGGTAACAGATTTATAAATAAACCAAACAATCCGTAACAAATCTTTATTTTCCTTGTTTTTAACAAGATAGGTATTTGAATATAATACACTTGGTTGAGTGGTTCCTTGATAATTATGCAGATTTTATTCGTATTTTAGCGCAGTGACTTAAAATTACGTAATGTTTGGATACTAGTAGGTACAGTACATAAATCTTCTGCTGCTTACAAGTTTACCTGCCTAAAAAACTTGTTCTTTCATAACTACCAACATTAATTATGATCTAACATTTTGTTAGCTATAAATAATACTAACGCTATTATTATTTCACAGAATTAAGTCATATTTTAAGTGTTTTTAGGTTATTCTTGAAATTACAGTTACCTACTGCATACGATCATTCGACTGACAGTAAATTTGTTAATAATAAACTAATGACTTCCTATGGAATATCTGCTTTTCAGTCGATATCGACCAACATTGTTTTTAATAGAAAAAACACTCTAGCCTTACTCAAATAATAAGTGACATAAGTATAGCAACACTGGCACGTCACGAAAATGTCAGATTTGTTGACAAACGTCCACGAAACAGCTGGGATATCGAAAAATTCCGGCAAAACATACTTAGTTTCAGGAAATTATAAATACTATCATTACCTTTGTGATGGATTCGATGACAGAGTAAGATATATTTTACACTATTTCATCCAGTTCTAGTGTACTTACGAGTTTTAAATGTTTTGAGGTTATGTTGTGAATATTTTGTAAATATTATTACAATTTCTCAGGGATGGGGTTGCGGCTATAGAACTCTACAAACAATATGTTCCTGGATGTCTGAAAATGTTAGCAGTGAGGTGAAAGTTCCATCGATACGAGAGATACAAGATATTTTAGTCCAACTCGAAGACAAACCACTAAGTTTCTTGGGCTCAAGGCAATGGATTGGTAGCTTTGAAGTAGGTAACTCATTAAACCAATCAACATACAAATTCTATGTTTGCTACAAATCTGTTTATTACTAGAAACAAACTCCTCAGGCGATCTATTTGCTAATTTGCCCCCATACACATACAATGATAAAATACTGTAGAATGAAACAAAATTTACCTTGTTCTAATGTTATTCATTTGAATTAAACACAAAGTTATGTCTTCCAAGCAATATATACATGTAAATATGAATGAAACTGAAAACTGATAATTGTTCTAATTTTATTCAATATTGCAGGTATGCCTAGTGATAGACAAATTGTATGACATTCCAAGCAAGATAGTTCATGTAAACCATGGAGATGAACTGAAAACTATAGTGGACACTCTGGTGTCCCATTTTGACAAGTTTGGCAGCCCGGTGATGATGGGCGGAGATGTGGATGCATCCTCAAAGGGAATCCTTGGCATTCATGTTGGGCAACAGAATACTAGTTTGTTGGTAGTGGTATGTAAGATTCATAGCAATTGGTGTACCATTGTCTCTTGCCCATGGGAGATAGGTGTGAGGTTATGTATGTATGTATGTATAAATTCTTGTTATATACATAACAAAATTAAAATCTCTTGTATACATACATGACTCATTTGAATAACAATATTTTGTCACTTATCAGAGCTTAGGTAGATGTAACACTTGAAAATGTTATCCTGCAAGTAAACAATAAACATACTATAGAAAGAACATTGCTTCCAGGATCCACATTATGTTGGCAAGGAGCAAACAAAGGAGTTTCTCTTTCACAAAGGCTGGGTGAAGTGGCAACGACTGACCGATTTTATGGACACCTCATTTTATAATCTGTGTCTGCCACAAGTCAAAGCTAAGTGCAAATAAACTCACCTTGTTATCAGACTGATATTTGCATTAAACTAAAATGAACCATAATTATTATGATTAAGATTGATTCTGTGCAAAGACTAGTGTGACCTTACCAGCACTTAGGTTAAGGCTACGTTGTTCTATCGGCCAGACAACCTTGACCGACCGAAAGCTTACGTCTTCCTTAGACATGTCAAACAGATTGTTAATTATACTAAAAATATAATAAAAATCGTGTATATTCTAATCAGTCTTTATTTAAAAATTAACATCTAATTAAAAACCTTATAATGACACAACATAATTCTAAAAAACAGGTAGCTTCCCTGACTAGATTCTTGTATGAGGCAGTGGTTTGTTATTAATACTCAAATGACGTCACAAAGGAGTATTCACGGAGTATTGTTAAACACACAGGTTTGTGAGAATACCGCATTGACTGTCCTCGCTTCTCACTGCCTAGGCTGACAATGTCCTAGAGTTTTTTGAGCCAAACCAACTAGAGCCAATAGTTCTACATTCCTTAACATTGTCTACAATATAGCATCAACATAATATTAGTTTATAACATATTATCACGCCTTTTATATCCCAAAAGGCATTAGTTTGCTGGCAGGAATGTATGTACTATGCTATTCGTCTGTCTAGGCCCTAAACGACCATTTACAACACTAGCGCCACTCTAAAGTAAACGTCAATTAGTCGGTGTTCATAATGAGGCAAACGCCTTGTAAGATCCAATGGCTAGGATGCTCGGCTGTCCATAGGTCGGAGTTGAAGACTAGGCCGACCCCCATTGCGTTGCGGCGTTGCGATGTCGTGTAAACAGGAGAACGTAGGGTGTTCTGTGAAAGAAAAGTTATATAATCTATAATATAGATATAATTCGGGTTTTTTTCCTGACACTAGAACTCCAGAACGCACGAACCGATTTCCACGATTTTGCATTCGTTGGAAAGGTCTCGGGCTCCGTGATGTTGCAAAGAAAATTGAGGAAAATTTTCTGACAGACTGACAGATTTCGTCGGGTTTGCTAGTCTGTATATATAAAACTCTTCCGTTACTGAGTAAGTGATTGACTGACTGACAGACAATGCACAACCCAAACTACTGGACCTAGGAAGCTAGAACTTTGCATGTATGTTTCTTGGGGAGTGTAGGGCAGTACTAAAAGACGATTTCCCTAAATTACCACGGGAATGGGAAAAACGGTAATCACCTATTTATGCGTATGAAGTCGCTGACAGAAGTTAGTTGAAGTTTTGCATCGTAATATCCGGCGAATTATGTTCTTTACCTTTCAATTTCATCATTTGAATATACTTATTTTATCTTAACGATAATTTTGCAAATCTCAACTGCGCATTCAAGGTACTTGAGTTTGACATATGAATCACCTGATAATCATTCAGATGGATAAATACAGGAAGTAAAAGATATTAAGATATTCATTGACAGCACCTATGACCTGGCCTAGAATTCTGTTCCGTATAAAGCAATAGGTTCCCAACATTCACCTGCTTCATCCGCTCTTTTTAACTCCTATTGATCGTAACGTGTTGTTTGTTTGAACGCGATAATCTCCAGAACTACTGGTCCGATTTGAAAAAATATTTTTGTGTTGGATAGTCCATTTGTTGAGGAAGGCTACAGGGTAACATAACACTAAGAACAAAAGACGCCGAGCAGAGCGGGTGAAACTGTGTGACAGCTAGTAATAATAAGTATAAGATGGTAAGATAAAATGTGTTGTGCACTTCTGCCTATTCCTTCCTCATTCAAGGTGAGATTAGAAGCGACTTTTCGAGGCCTATGTGATAAAATAAATAAAGAATTAGACACTCTATTGGCATAGGTACACACCTAGTGATTCGATTCGCTATTATATTGAAAATTTCGAAAGTAATCTACTGACAGCTCTTGAGATAAGAAAAAGAAAGTGCTAGGTATATCATGACACCTGTTTCTATACGTGAGTGACGTTAAAGTAGATAATATTTAGACAGACTGTACGGAAATACCTATACTGAGTGGCAGGAAATAATAATGCAAACATAAAATTTTCTGCTGCTCTATAATTATGATCAAATATATTAATAGGCCAATGTCACGCGTACTGCGTGTGCCATTTTTAAAAATGTCTGCATTAATACCTATGTGCTGAAAGTTTGAAAATATATTTATTATTTCCTGGAAGCAATGATGAGATAGTGGGAAAATCATCTAAAGATCATCCAATGACTTCTTCCACCTTGGTTGATCCGAGGGAGTGTCAGACGCTTACTGACTGAAAACCACCCCGTCCCTACACCTGCTTTTCGAGCCGGAGCCCCTGTAACTCGCTAGGTAGTCCGCCGCTCCGGGTCTTGGGCCCCATCAGACTGAACCTAGCGTATAGGTACTAACTAGACTCATATTACTACCGATCTACTAAGAATTTTCTGTTAAAGCCTACCTACAACTGAAGCAATAATTGAACTTAAGATAATCGTTCTGAATAAGCTCACATAGCGGTTATTATGTATGTACGGTAGAACCAAACACAATAAAAAAAAAATTACAAAGAAATGTAAATTAATGATAAACTGTTTAATTTAAAAATACTTACAAAAGATAAATTTATCAAGAAATGATGTAAAACCGAAAATTTGTTTGTAGACAAACATTATGCCTACCTAATAAACAAAGATACACTATTGGCCTTGAGTGTGTGTAATATGTAGGTTATCGCCACCTTTGAGGTCACTGGACGGGCCTGAATAAAGATTTGTATACATTTAGCACTAAAATACCACTAAGCTCCGTACTCAAGAGTCATTTAATGGTTACTTAAGCCGGTCCTTAGTAATTGTTGTCAATACAAAATCGTTAGTAAGGAATAGTTTAAATAATCATTAAATGTCTCTGAGTGCGACAGTAAACTTATTTTCTAATCTAAGAAGATCCTAAAGAGTCAAAATTTGTGTGCGCAGTGCTAAGGCGACCAGCTGATGCTATGTTCATCATAATTAGGCACCTCGTTCATTTTGGTATACACAAAAAAAAAACTAACATAGGTAGCAATATAGATAATTTTAATAGACATTATACCTAGTTTATTTACTACATGCTTCTTTACTGTACTTTCCACTGTTTATATTGAATTATCACCTACCTATTTCATGATTATCCATGAAGGTGAATATTACCTACACTTGTACATATTATAATTTACTTAGGTGCACTTACACTTCGAAAACTTAAAAAAAAATTAAACTTACCTACAATATACATAGACGGTATTGTCGACACCTAAGTTAGCTTTACATAGAGCCTATTTTATTTACCTAATACTACAACTTAACCTTTCTGATGACCTTAAATATGACAATGAACAAACTAAATTAATAGTCACAGATATAAGGACTAGTATAACTTAAACATTGGGTAGTGAACAGGCTGCTTTATGATAATTTCACAAGAGATTTCGATAAGTATTTGTTTTATTATAAACATTATAACTACACCGACACTTCGGTGATTATGAGAATTATTTTAATTTAATTAGGTATGTTTTTTTTCTGGAATAATTCAGGCCTTTTTTGTGTTATAAGCCAGTAAACGAGCAGATGGATCACCTGATGGTAAGCAATCGCTGCCGCCCATGCACACCCGAAACACCAAAAGCGTTAGAAGTGCGTTGCCAACCTTATGAGGGTATTGAATTTTAAGGTTTTTTGGGGAACCGGGGATTGGGAAGGGAGATAATTGAGCTTCCGGTAGCGTAACTCACACAACGCAAGCGTTGTTTCACATCGGTTTTGTACGAGGCCGTGGTATCACTCCGGTCAAGCCGGCCCATTCGTGCCGAAGCACACTTAAATTATCCAAAAACTAAAAGATACTGAAGATTCTCAATTTGGCTTTGTAGCAGAAAGTTTCATACCGGTCCTAGCTTCAATGTACCTAATAATTATTACATTGATCGACCTGTACCAAAAATTATAGCTACCTGCCTATACCTGAAACCCTCTTATTTTTAAGTCAGCTAGGCGCAGGTAAAACTGAAACATTCTACAATCAACTTTAAAGTAATACTTTATCGGATTTAGAGAAATGAAACAAGCACATAGATACAGCAACGTCATTAAGAGCTAATTTAGCGTGTACTGAGCAGGTGCTATTTGAACGACCTACAAAACAATACTCGGAAGTGGTATCGCGTCACATGTTTAATCTATGTACAAAAACATTCACTTAACGCGAACACTGAGAGGAAAAACCGTGTTTTTTTAATAGATGTGTGTAATAATTTATGTGTGTAAACAAAAAATATGTTTTATAATCAGTAGAGGGACTGCCCCCGTCTAGGCAGTACGCATAGTCAAGGTTATATCGGCGGATGTTTGTCTAGGAGATGTTTTTAGAGGTCTTTCCACCAGAGATATGCTATGTAGGTAAGCTGGGAAAGTATGTGACCGTTTCCAGTGATACTAAGCTATGTAGCTGTGCGAGGAAGATGCGCAGTCGAGTATGCGACGTATCGATAGTAGAGAAGCCGTCCGTAGCACACATCCATAGCGCACATCCATAGCACGCATCTTTCCATATAACAAAAAAACATAGCTTAGCTGAGTCCGTTACCACCAGTGCTAAACTATATGTACCAATGAATAAGAATGGTGGAAGCCAAACGCATCCACGCAACTTAGCACAGCACATCTGTGGTGGATAAACACCCTAATATCTGCTGCTAGCGCTATAAAATCATCATCATATAAGACAGAAGATGCCCATTGCTGAAGCCTCTCTAAATGACTTCGATTATCAAAATGTTCGTTGGCTTAATAAATAAAATATTAAATCGTACCGATGACTGATAAGAGTCTGTGACTGATAAACGGCAAATTAAAGGAGATCAACTTAAATAATAAGAGCAATGACATTGTCTACGAATTTCTTTCATTATCTAAAAAGTACCTAGGTAATTAGTAAATGGATATTATTCTATGCAGAGACAGATAGAGTTGCAAATGTTAAATAATCATTTATTTATTTAATTCAGACCAAGGTGTCCATTTAGTCTATACATATAATAAAATCGTAGAAAAGTGTTGTCTGTACATTGAAAGAAAACATAAAAAAATAGCCGGGGTTATTGTTATGTCGATGTCAAACCCAAAAATGTAATTAACTTTTTTTTGTCTGTTTGTCTGTTTATCTGTTTATCTGTTTATCTGTTTGTCTGTTTGTCTGTTTGTCTATGCGCGCTAATCTCAGAAACGGCTGATCCGAGTTGGATGCGGTTTTCACGAATATATTGTGGTATGCTTCAATTTACATTTAGTGTTTGTTTCATGTCAATCGGTTCATAAATAAAAAAGTTATGTCAAATTAAAGAATCACGTCGAACACTATTCTATGCTTATACCAATAATCTCCGCAACTATTTGACGGATTTGGTTGAAATTTGGTACAGATATAGTTTAGAATTTATTTTATTAGTTGGGTTTTCCTGGTTTTCTGGTTAAACTATTTAACGTAGGTTTAGTTTGATATCGATTATTAGTAGTTACTGTAGTTAGTTTGTTTAATAAAATTGTAAGTCTAATTTATAAATTAATTAGATTAGATTTCGTCGTTTCTTTTAAATTATTTAGTTTAAGCTTGGTTATTATAGCATAGAGGATAGGTTGTAATATAATTTCTTTTTTAATTGTTATAAATTCGTAATTCGTAGCTTTCTTTAGTTTTAAGTTAGTTTTCATCTTAAGTTCGGAAAGATTATAATATTTCTTTAGTTTAAGTCCGTTTTTAAACTATTTTTTCAATGCCCTAACTGAGTATACATCTATTAAATTCAAACGCAGAGCTCATTATGTTGATTTTTGAAGAGTTCCCTGGAATATCTTCCACATCTCATTTTTGAAGAGATCCCGCGAGATCGGGAACTATGTGGTTAAAACCAAAAATTTGCCGGAAGTCACTATTCCACGCGAACGAAGTCGCGGGCAAAAGCTAGTTAGTAAATATATTTACTTAAAATAAATATCTAACTAAGTAATTGTTATGAAACATAAATCCTGTTACAGCAAACGTGAGATATATTTATCTCCATATTAGTATGTTACTCCCTAAAAATAAGTTTTTCAATAGTCTAAGAAAGTTTCCAAATTGGTCCAGTAGTTACGGAGCCTACTACAAATAAACAAACAAACAATTATCTATAAAATACTAGTACTACTGTAGACGACATGAAATGATTACGAACATACCTGTAACTTGAGTTTGTGCGCCTCAATAGGTATGACGTACATGATGGGTAGCTCGGTGACCAGCACCTTGGGGTGGGAGCGTCTCAGGCATTTATCTTCGAGGTCCCATCGCGCACCTTCCAAGTACAGACCTCGGACGTAGCAACCCTATGAACATAGAACATTATTTTGTTAGAAAAATATGAGTAGAATAATAAGCGGCCGCGAGGAGGTCTACAGATGCCCAGGACGAGAAGATGGGAAGAAGGTCGCAGGCTCGTACTGGATGCAATGAAGTTAATGCAGACTACAAAGGAGGATGTCGTAAAAGACCTACATTAAGATGGTAGAGAAAGTCTAAAGAACAAGTAGAAGACATAATTAGAATATTCTTTGGAAAAAAAAAATGGTTTTTTTTTTGAGATCGGAATAAATTAGTACATTGATCTCTTAATAAGCAATCAGCGCTGATCATATAGACACAAGAAATATTTAAGGTCATCTTTATAATAATCTTTATTTAATAATGACATAATACAGCAAAATAGCAAATATATCTTAATAAGAGTATGGACTATGGAAATAAATAATGATCCTGTTTTCAGGGCCTGTAGCCAAATGCTATTTTTTTCTTTTTTTAGAAAACCAAATTGTATGGGATTGAAGTAAGGCTCAGGATTGCTTGGTGGAATGCCCGTAATACATGCAACAGACAGCTGGCCTTTTCAAAAGAGTAAGGGGTGTTAATGTTACAAGACCATGAAAATTGAGGTTAATCTGTCTTTACGAATATTTAAATCTACCTCAATAACATGTTTCATAGTAATTGCAATTTTTATATCGATGACTAAAGCGTGTGGTATGGTCTTATTTTAATTCATAGCAGATGTTTTACTTCTACAGAAAAACAAGTATGGTTAATACAATTTTATTTTCGAAAAACACTTCCAAGTTATATATTAAAAATAAGAAAAAGAGTGTACACACATGTTTTTTGCTTGCTAACAAATATTGACTCGTACTGAAAATGTACCTGGCCATGACATTTCAGTTTATGTAAATTGTTTCAAAGAGCTGAACTGACATAACGTTTCGCATAATAAAATAGTGAAGCGGTAAGCAAAATTAAGTATACCTATAAAATTAACACTGTTTTGTAACAATATTATGTTTGTTCCTCCTTTATACCATAACGGCTGAAGGAAAGGGAAATTGAAATAGGGGTAGTCTGGAATAACACATAGCCCACTTTTTATCCCATGGGAATGCGGGCGATGCCGCTGGCAGAAGCCAGTATTTTAATATCATTTGGAATTTTAGACAATAAGTCCATGGATATCACACATCACAGAAACTTCCTTTTCCTTTATTTATTAAAACTTTATGCACTTAGCCTAATCCGCCTTGGCGGTAATTAATACTCAATCCTTCTCCGTGTGAAAAGAGGCCATAGATAACATGGTGGATGCAATGAATAGAAGTTATTTCCATAATACTTAACATTAAATGATGTATTAACTGACTATGGCGCAGGCTATTATTTTTAAAAGAGTAACTATGAAGATAAGTACCGTAACAGGTCTCTCCTCGATTTCATCAGCGGAGACCCAGCCGGTGACCCTGGTGAACTGCGTGGAGCGGTCGAGCGGCCAGGTGTACAGGCGGCACGCGATCTGGATGTGGGCTATCAGGTACGACTCCGGGATGTGCAGCCCTGACAGCCATATTACCACCGGCTCCTCCATTGTAGCCTGTAGTCATTCATTATTGTTTTTTGTATGTCGCAACTAAGGCCTCGGCCTCGAATTTTGCGGGCAGCGGGGCGGCAGCGGCAGCGGCGCGGTAGCGGCAGGATCTTATGCGTATAATCAAATGGACCGGTTTTCGAACACAGCGGCGGCGGAGCGGCGCGGGAGCGGGCAACGAGCGGTGCACTCCAGTCAAGCGGTGACCGCCCGCGTTGCGCGTCTGCATTGTAGTATAGTGTTGTGTACCTACATATTTTTTGTGACGTATCAAAATGTCCTCAGACGTGCAAGAGCAAATGATTTCGGCAATCTTTGAGAGGACACCCACATGGAACAGCAAAGATGTGAACCATAAAAATAGAAGAAAAATTAACCAATTATGGGAAGAAATAAAAAACGAACTGAATATTGAAGACTAAAGCAAAAACTGAAATATCTCTTGATAGTTTCAAGAATATAGTCAAAAGTTTCTACACTCATTCTAGTGTAGTCATAGAATTTGTCGGGATTTTGTCTCTGTTCTTCATAATTTCGATAAAACTCGCCATTTATTTTCCTTGCCCTATAGTAAGTCTTCTTCTTTTGCCCACAGTAAGTCGAGCGTTAGGAATAAATTTGAATCAAAAAGATTTCGTTCGCTAATAAAAACAAATATCTCGACAACACAACCACGAACACAACACTACACCGCTGTAGTGCCGCGCGATCTGCCCGCTAGTTTCGAGAACGGGTCCGCCGCCGCCGCCCCGCTCCCGCGCCGCCGCCGCCGCCGCCCCGCTCCCGCGCCGCCGCCGCCGCCGCCCCGCTGCCCGCAAAATTCGAGGCCGAGGCCTAAGAGTCACTGTCTCCGTCGCGTCATTTGACGAATGCATGCATCCTTCACGAACAATAGAAGGCCTACATTAAAGACAAAGCATTGCATCTTGCTTAGTAACAATGAACGAAGCCGTAACTTTAAACCGGCATATTGTTTGTGAAGGATGGACGTATTCGTCAAACAAATGACGCAACATGGACGATTTACCTAAATAAACAATAGTTAGAATTTTAAGATCATCAGACACTATGGAACTATTAATATCAAAATCTCAAGCAAGGATAGAGAGGATTTAATCACGAAGGCTGAAATTTTGTTCGCATAAAATAATATTCTACCATGCGATTCAAATGTCGAGCGATCACTATCTTTCCTTTTACAATATTGAGGGACATCATACTCCAAGAACAAGTAGTAGACAGTAGACTGGTCAAGCAAGTAGAAGCAAGACTTGGCCGACCAAGTCTTATCATAAGGTACTTGAGAAAGATGTTAGAACATAATAGTTTATCTAATAATTTCATTAATACATATTTAACAAGATCATCATACCCAATCAGTATACTGCTTAGTCCTGGCAATGAAGTGGTCCATCCACCCTCCTAACCCCTTACAAGTGGCGGGGGCGAGGCTCCGCCACACCTGTGGCAGTTGTCCGTTGAACATGCAGTACGACACGTTGTCTAGTACCGCGTCCATGCCGATCTCTCCGGCCAATGCTTTCCGTAGCAGCGTTAGAGTTGAGCGCATTCGAAGGATTAGGCGGTTGAATCTGAATGGTTAGAATATTATGTTTAGTTTTATCTTAATCTTAACTGCCTCGTTGGTCGAGTGGTCGATTGCCTGAACGGGCAAAGTATTACTGTGTTTTTTTTTAGGTTTTTCGAAAATTTCGAAATATGTCTACCTCTTCGGGGATAAAAGGCGTGACGGTGCAAGTTTTAGTGTGATTGTGTTTTTAGTAGAGTCGCCAAGTACTACTGCCGAGAATAAGATCCCAGTTTCGGTTTTCAAATAGATCGGGCGAAATACGACCCAAGAATCTTTGTTAATTAGATTTTTTATGTAATTCTCAGCATGTAGTCTTAAATTGCACCCGGTGTGCAGTGAGATAACTACAGGTTGGCAAGTCGACAAAATGCCACGGGCCCCTGTGTCCAAAATCGGACTCCTTTTGGCCACCAATCTGCTTTCTGCCAGAATCGTGCAGCTAAGATGTGGAACTGAACCTTGAACTGACCCGTATTTTATTTGGTATGTCTCAAATTCCAAGAAATTGAACAGTTATTGTCTACATTAGTGGTACCATTTTACCTCTCTAGTTCCTGTAGTAGCACGACAAGTGTGGGTGTGATGTTCATCTCGAACTGTTTCCGCACGCGCCAGATCTCGAACGGCTGCGGCAGCTTGGACAACACGTCCAGAGCCGTGATGTCGATGAAATCTTCCCGACTCATCGCACCACCGCTCTCACCTAGTCACAAAAAATACAAAAAATATAAACGGCATTTCTAATATTAATAAACAAAAAGTCAACGTCACGCGGTGTTCCCAGGCGGTCACCCATCCAAGTACTGACCGCGCCCGATGTTGCTTAACTTCGGTGATCGGACGAGAACCGGTGTTTTCAACGTGGTATGGACGTTGACGAGTGTAAAGCTGAATTTATTAGTCAGTTTTATAATCTGAATAAGCACAGCATATAATAGTTGGTTGTTTTTGTCGCTACTTCGTTTTTCCGTTCGACATGTGATCTTATTATTAGAGCAGCGAAACTGTAGTAGTATGCAATAAAACAAATACTAAACTTACCTTTTACTACACCTAGCAGCATGTTAAAAGTAAATAGAAATTTAGATTAAGTAATTATTATACATAATATTATAAATCAACACAATATTTTAAGGTAACAAGAAAATGAGATTACAACTTCATACTTACGGTCCCATACAGGTACTAATGCCGCGTGAAAATGATAAAAAATAAGCAATGAAAACACGTTTTCTCTAACAATGTTAGTCTACATTTCTTAGAATTAAAAATGAGTATGAGTCAACAGTAAACAAGGGTACGTACTAGTTTAAACAACACCTCTGCCCAATAAATACTACGGATAAATTTAGAATTCAACGGTAAGCATATGTCAGAGGAGACAACTGAAAGGAACGAGTGATTTCAATAATCCAAAACATGAGATGTGACTATGAGAACGAATCTCATGACTGACTCTGAAAAGAAAATCTTGGTGTGAGACCAAAAATATGTATAATAGTTATGTGTACCTATGTGTAATATTATGTGGCTTTAGAAAATCTAGTACGTAGCTTGAGCGAGAAGCTTTAATGTCTATTACTAAATGCTTGCTAAACTAATTCCAGATTTACTTATAACTAGACAATTTTAGTTAAAGTATAAGTTAACGTACTGGTTTGCGGTTGTAGCTCGATGAGATGTCCCCACATCTCGCGCACGGCCTGGCTGAAGTACCCGATCTCCGCGTTAGGGTGCAACCCGAACACCTCCGGCGTGTTCACAAGGGGCAGGGTGTCTATGAACTCTGGAACAAGGTATAAGGAATTACCAATAAAGACTGTAGACATTTTAATAATATATTTTATTCATTTGATATGTCACCGGAAAATAACAAGATCCTATTTATTTAATTTATTTATTTATTCAAAAAACAATACAAGCTGACAGTAAAAACCAAAACACTTATATGCTAACAATTAATTCGTTTGAGTAAAAAAAAAACATGAGCAATACAAAAATTAAGAAAAAATATATGTCAAGTATATGTCAAGTGGATGTCATACATAATTATACAAACACATAAAATGTCAAAAAATAAAAATATCTAAAGTCAAATTATACAAGTCCAAAATATGTCAAAAAATGTATATGTTACGGCAAATCTGACCAATTGAAAATTACTAACAATTTTTCAAAATTATTAATAATAACGACACGTTTTGGTAAAAGTGAATAATCGGTCGAAATTTATTACTTTTAGTAGTGATTATTAATAATTCACGACACATATTGGTGAAAGTAATAAAATAAATATAAACCCTGTGTTTTTTGACCAGCAGGTATTTATTTATAATATTAAACACCGTCTTACGATTATATTAATTAGAGATTAGAGATCACACAAACAAGGTTACTTGTCTAGCCTATCAATTTACTAGGAAGTTTATAAACTTTCGTAGGATTCTAAACGGGAGATAAATTGTAATATTTTACGTCCGAGGAATGTTGATCCGGAGGATGTGAAGGAGCCCACTTCTAAGGTAAAAGTTAGACTTTTTAATTTTATTGTGATACATTGAATATCAATAATACTTTTCTCTAGAAAGATAGCCGCTACAGGTTCAAGTAAGATTTAGTCTGCTCGATAAGATGTATAAGTACCTATGTGTATAATTAAAATGTATATGTGTAATGGTGCGTTTAGAAACATATCGATAACGACTTCATGGCGCGGTGGCCGGGTAACCAGCTGCCGCGCAACGTGTCGCGAGTTTGAATTCCATACGGAACAACTCTTTGTGTGATCCACAAATTTTGGATCTGGGTGTCATTTATATGTGTATGTTTGTAAACGCACCCATGGCCCACAGGAGAAAAGCCTAGTATAAGGCAACATTTAAAAAAAAGTGTTTAGTAAAGTAAGTGTAGTGCGGGTCTCCAGGCGTAGGGTGACGATTCTCAAAGGAAAACAAAAAATAAACTCACCAATATACTGCTCCTTCTCCCCATCAGGCGGGATGATGTAATCGAAGAGGCTGTCGCAGTAGAAGTGGAACGGCTGGAACTTGTCGAACAGGAAGTCGCCGAGGTATTCCTCCATGTAGGTGCCCACCACGCGACGGTCGTAGTCGTCTATCACACGCCCGCCGTACATTACCTGGGTAAACATTATAACTGCTGCACTCAGAGACATTTAATGATTACTTAAACTATTCCTTAGTAACGATTTTGTTCTGAAAACAATCACTAAGGAAGGGTTTAAGTAATCATTAAATGACTCTGAGTGTGGTTGTAAATGTACTAATTCAATATTTTATTTTAGTGGACGATAACTGCTTTTTGTAATCTACACTATTCATAGAAATTGCAATAATTCATCCTCAGATTGAAATATCCGGTGTTTACATCTATTGTACTATTTTTTTTTTTTTTTTTTGTAAAGAACTTATCAGACGGCTGTGAATAGTAATTTTAACAATAGTCTGACAATGCCAAAAACTGAGTGTTATTTTCTACTCTATGATCGTCAACGTCCATACCATGTTGAACACACCGGTTCTCGTCCGATCACCGAAGTTAAGCAACATCGGGCGCGGTCAGTACTTGGATGGGTGACCGCCTGGGAACACCGCGTGACGTTGACTTTTTGCCAATAATTTTGTTGATTTTTCTATATTTCTATGCAATGACATTGTACTTGCGCAATTAGATTTATTGCGCAAACTAATTAGTGCTGCGCTTGATAATATTAAATGACGATCTTTTATATTTGGTTTTTGCTCGTAAACTCTGCCTTTAAGTAACAATTTTACACTGTCTACTGGTTTATATATTTGAATCAGGGTTAAGCAGTAGAATTTTTGCTCCTAAGGTGAACCTCTTGCTAGAGGGAACGAAGAGGCAATATCACTGTCAGACAATACCAAAATAAGTAATAAAGTGTGTATACATATAGCTGACCTCTCCAAAGAGATATTTGAGCGTGGCCCAGGGCGTGGGTCCCCGCACGGCGTAGCACCGGTCGAGGTAACACTGCAGTATCTGCATGCACACCACGAAGTCCGACTCGCTGAAGTCGTACGATATATTCCAGCCGATCTTGTCGTATTTGCGGCGCTCCTGTTAATTATAATCAATTTACTTGTAAAATAAAATAAGGTAATTTAAAAAACTAAAAAACCCGACTGCGTTTCTTCTTAATATAAAAATGAAAAACCCTAAAACAAGAAAGTTATTGTAAAATTAAAGCAGTCGGGACCCATTCTTAATATGAAGACTTAGCGAGGGCACATTTCGCTCGCTTTCTAGAATGGGTCCCGAGTGCTTTAATTTTACGATGTCTTTCTTGTTTTAGGGTTTTTTTATTTTCATATTATGAGGAAACACAGTCGGGTTTTTTAGTTTTTTAAATTATCTTATTTTATTTTATTTTCTTTTAGTTTTATTTTTTATATTTTATAATTATAGGTTTCTAGTGTCACTCTCACAGTAAATACGAATCAAACAATCCCTATCAAGTTGAAATCCATCGAGTCGTTCAGGCTAGAGAGTGAGCAATATTCGAATTTGGCGCCAAAAATCCGCCCTTTTATTTTTTTATTATTTTGATATATCCAGTGTCACTCTCACAGTAAATACGAATCTAACGACACCTCTCAAGCCAAAATCCATCAAGCCGTTTAGGCTGCAGAGCGTGCCAAACAATTATACATACATACATACATACACTCGAAAAACATAACCCTCCTTCTGGCGCAGTCGGGTAAAAAAACTAGCTACTTCCATGCGGTTTCACCCGCTGCTCGGCGCCTAAAGATCGTAGCGTAACGCTTTCCTAGATAAACCTTCCTTTTTGTATTTAACTTTCAATTATTTTTGTTTCTTTTTATTTTATGGGTCGACGTTTGGCTATCTCGCCTGATGGTAAGTGATGCCTAAGATTGAGAACTATTTAATCTCTAAATAAATTTACTCGAAGCTTAAATTGAAATGCAATTTATTTCTTTCACCCATACAAATAAGTTACCTGTACGACAGCGTGGAAGAAAGCGAGTACGTAAACCAACTTCTTGAACTGTGGGTGTATGCACTCCTCCAGTGCATGGCTGCGCATCTTGAAGTATGTGTTGCGGAGGTTCAGCTTCAAACCGTTGGGCGGCTCCGTTACCACTGAATATGAAAATAAATTAAATTCACTGATATTCATTTAACTTGCGCAAAAAAATTTATTGCGCAAACCTTTTTGCGCAAGTACGTACGATGTCTATACACAAAAATGTGGAAAACATAAAGAAATTATGAATCAAATAAAAAAGTCAACGTCACGCGGTGTTCCCAGGCGGTCACCCATCCAAGTACTGACCGCGCCCGATGTTGCTTAACTTCGGTGATCGGACGAGAACCGGTGTTTTCAACGTGGTATGGACGTTGACGACTGTGACGTTGAATTTGACACACGGTATCTTGCGCTCTCACAGTGGCAAATACTTTTAACAATAGCTTTATTTCGTGAAAAATAAAGTATATTTTCAACAATAACTAAACTGCCGCTGAAGCATTGCCAGTGAAGTTGATGGAATGGCCGCATTGCCGCCGGGTCAAGATTTTATATTTTATTTAATAATTTTACAAACCTTTAAGTGATCTCTGCAATATTCCAATAGGGAACGTAGGGGTTGGGTCGGTGGTGAGCCACAGCCTGTACTCGGGGTGCGGCTTCGTCATCAGTTCCAGTTGTTTCTCCAACTCACGGAGGAATGACACAAGTAAGTGGCAGTTCTGGAGTATCAGCCATTGTCCGTGGGATATCGCGCCTTCTAGTAGGGCTAGGGCCGTCTAAACAGGGACAAAGTTTGTTAATTTAATATAACTTCTCTAAAGTACAATTACTATTCATCATCAGCATCATATCAGCCCCTATTACATGGGACTTATAACATAAATGGTGAAAAGTAGGTGTACATTGTATAAAGGCATTACGTGCCTTAATGAGCACCTCTACCTACCCCTTCGGGGATTAAAGGCGTGACGTTGCATAATAATCATATCAGCCATAAGACGTCCACTGCTGAACATAGTCCTCCCCCAATGACCAAGTGACCGGTATCCCGCTAATTCCTGCGACCTTAATCAGGTCGTCTGCCCACCTTGTGGGTAGACATCTACTATCTCCTATCTACTAAATACTCACCCCTTCCTGCCCCTGCCCTAGAGACAGGTACTTGAACTTGCCGCCTCCGAAGCCGCATCTATCAGCCAGTTTCATCAGATCAGCTGTAGGATCTGAACCCGGGCTTAGGATGAAGACTACCGGAGTAAATGGAGTCGTTTGCTCGAATATCATGTCCAAACTGGAAATTAAATAATCATTATTAAACTAGTGCCTTCCGCGCGGTTTCACCCGCTTTGCTCGGCTCTTTTTTTATCGTAGCGTGATGTTTTATAGAGTATATATAACATTCCTCGATAAATGGACTATCCAACACAAAGATATATTCTTTTAAGTCGGACCAGTAGTTCCGGAGATAAGCGCATTCAAACAAACAAACCTTTCGGCTTTATTTATAATTATAATTATAATAGTAAGTATCATCATCATCAGCCGAGAGACGTCCACTGCTGAACAAAGGCCTCCCCCTTAGTCCTCCACGTAGAACGACAAGCCGCCACCTGCATCCACTGGCTCCCTGCCACTACAATTTTATATATATTTTTTAATAGTAAGTATAAACAGTATGTATTAAGTGTAAGAAATGTAAGTTGTCTCTTTGGTCGAGAGTTCGATTACGCAAGTTCTTTAATACGAATATTATCATTCTTTCTTAGCTATCGAAAAGTATATTAACAGCACCTACTAATCACAATCACACTTTATTTTTTTTAAATACAAAAGGTGCTAAAAGTAAGTACTCCTAGCGCCATCTAGTTAGTAACTTAGTAACGAACAAGTAAGAGAGCCACCGCACTGAACTTGGCAAAATTCATTGTAGGTACGACATGTGATATGAATAGTTGTTTTTTTAACACATTGATAGAGTGGGCTACTTTAGAACATTACAATTTTATATAAGTTTTTAAAATTTATTTGTTATGGTAGAAATGGATAAAAATATTGGATTGTGAATATGCTATTTTCCTACTAGTCAAATTCAATACTTTTTTCGAAACGTCAAAAACTATATTTTCTATGAACTTTGCATGAAATACTCTATTAAGACGTCATCGGGTTTTTACGTCCAATAGCAGACTTATTTCTAGAAATTTAATTAGAAAAAATCGAAAATTAAGTAGTTCATCATATTATTGTGATTATTTTTTAATATTTTACAGTTGTAATAATTTATTTTTGACCCAGTCATCATCCCTATCGTGGATAAAAACATTGTAAATAAGTGTACAGGGTAGATCTAGAGATTACTTACTTCCTCCCATCACAATGGGATAGTTTAATTTATGTTACTTCCTCCCATCACAATGGAAAAGGTTAATTATATGTATATGTATAGGGATATAACAAAAGTATAGTTAAAAAAAAATAACTCCAGGAATTCAAAGGTGAATTTCGAAGTGATTGTCGTCAACGTCCATACCATGTTGAACACACCGGTTCTCGTCCGATCACCGAAGTTAAGCAACATCGGGCGCGGTCAGTACTTGGATGGGTGACCGCCTGGGAACACCGCGTGACGTTGACCTTTTGCCGTTTATTTAATTCACAATTTTGTTCATGTTTCTATATTTTTATGCAATGACATTGTACTTGCGCAAAAACAACTTCGCGCAATTAGATGTATTGCGCAAACAACTAACTGCAGGAATATTAGGCCAAACATTATTTGGAACTGAGTATACATAATTCAAAATTTTTGTTCATTGATTTTTGCCAAAAGTTTTATAGTTATATTAAAATTTAAAATTACATTAATACACCTATTTTGAGAATGCATGGTCATCTTGCCCGATCGAATTATAGTTTGTTTTTTTCGATTTTACGGAAATAAATGACCTTGTTTTCTGCGGGGGAAATCATTGCATGACTCCTCTCGCTCTAGGCTAGGTGAACCAAGAGGGAGTGTCAGACATCACTGACTAAAATCTACCCCGTTTCAGTGCTCAGAGCCCGGCCGCGGTAAATGATTGCGATTGATCCTCGGTGATTGTCGCGTAATAGGGATGATGACTGGGTCAAAAATAAATTATTACAACTTTTCAATATTTATTTAGATATTTTCTAGCTAAATTTCTAGAAATAAGTCTGCTATTTGACGTAAGTTCATAGAAAATATCGTTTTTGACGTTTCGAAAAAAGTATTGAATTTGACTACTAAGAATCTAGCCTATTGCTAACAAGCCGACCGGAGCGACTCCTGTCCTGGTTAACTTGACTCTTAATCTATATATATAAAACTCTTCCGTTACTGAGTGACTGACTGACTGACAGACAACGCACAGTCGAAACTACTGGTCGTAGACAGCTGAAATTTGGAATGTAGGTTCCTTGGGATATGTAGGGGAGCACTAAGAAAGGATTTTTGGAAATTCAACCCCCAAGGGGGGAAAAGGGGTAAAAACGTTTCTATGAAAAATCTTATTCCTTGGGTTTATAAACTTGAAACTTGGCATGAACACGTACATAGGCAAGTAAATATGTTTGACATTATAAGTTTTTTCAAACTACCCTCCAATCGTGATTTAGGGGTGCGATTGGGTGACTGATTTATTAACGCACAGCCGAAACCGCTCGGTATAGGAGTCTGAGATTTTGAACAGAGGTTCCTTTAGTAACATAAGTGAGCACTAAGAAGGGATTTTTGAAATGTCAACCCCCAAGGGGGGAAACGGGATAAACTGAGCCGGGGCTGCGGGAAAGTTCTAACGAGATACCGTGGCCCCGGAACGCAAAGGGCAACTGAAGGAACGAGGTGGGTTTTAGTCAGTAAAAGTCTGACACTCCGTTCCGTTCCACCCAGAACGGGAGCAGATTTCAGCCTGTGGAAGAAAAAGCCCTGTCGAGATCATTAAAAAACGCTATATATAACCGAATTACACGTGGGCGAAGCCGCGGGCGGAAAGCTAGTATACAATAAAGTCCGTTGTTACCTGATAACAGGCGGCGTGATGTACTCCTCCCCCATGGTGACGGTGATGTAGTCGGTGAGCGCGCGGTAGATGCGGTCCACGCGGAAGCACCGCAGCAGCATCAGTATCTCGAACGGTTGCAACTTCTCGCGGTAGTTGTTCGGGATCTCGTTCGCTTCTGGAGTGTCGCTGTCGAACCACTGGAACATAATCGTCACCATTATTGTCAATATGGGTGTCATCACATCAGCTACTGCTGGATATTGACTTCCTTTAAAGGTCAAATAAACCAACCAATCAGAGCGAGGAACGCGCTCTCTTTTCGGTTACTTTAAACGGAAAGCAAACTCATTAAAAGTGTTACAGGATCGGTCGATTAGAGACTTTTCGACTGCTTGATTGGCGCGGTGGTAGGGCAACTGGTTGCCGTGTAACTTGTCGCTGTTACGAACCCTTTATTTGATCCACAAATTGTTATTCTGAATCTGGGTATGGGTCATGTGAAATTGTATGTTTGTAAACGCACCCACGACACAGGGGAAAATCCTAGTGTAGGGCAACGTTTTTATAAAGAAAAAAAAGTCTTATGTAGAAGAAAATTACCTACCCATACAGTGATGAAATGTAAAGAAATTGTGAAAATACGAGCATGTCATCGAAACGTGTATAATAATGTCTAATAATAGTGTGCACACACATTATCATTATAATGAGATTTGTACGTACCTCTTGCCAATCATTCAGTTTCCTACTGATGTTGTCTGGCAGAGCACTGAACGAGTTCTGGAAGTCCAAGCTCAGCTTCATTATATCTTGCCAGCCCTACGAAGAGTGGTATTATTAGAGAGATAGTATTAATCTGAACTTTCATTTTAAGAGTATTTTGAAGTTTTTTTATGTTTAATGGGTCGACGTTTGGCCGCTATCTCGCCTGATGGTAAGTGATGATGCGGCCTACGATGGAGCACGTCTGCCCATAAGCAACCTATTCACTCGGGCTTTGAAGACACCCAGGTTATACCCATCAGGAAACACAGACTCCGGCAAGGAGTTCCACTCCCTAGCAGTTCGCACAAGGAAGCTTGAAGCGAAGCGCTTCGTGCGAGTGGGACATCCACCATGAAACGGTGACGCGTCGATTGTCTTGTGGTTCGATGATTTAAAGGACTCAAGGGAATCAAGTTGTGCAATTCCCCCGCACACTCTCCGAAATGTATCCTGTGAGTCGCTGTGATTCTAGATTATCTATCCGCAGATTGCTTCGTTGGTTCAATGGTTGTAAGTGCGACAGTACGAGTTACTGGTTTCCAGTTAGATTATCAGGTTGAGGTCAAAATAATATTTGGATTTGTGCCCAGCCCTACCGCCTGGTAAATGCTAACCACTCACCATATTACATGAGACTTGGATCAGAGGGCTTCTTAGTACGAGTTTCTTTTACTTTAAAGTTTAATGATCGACATAAGAGTGCGTCCGATGCTTTGTTTGGTTGGTTCATTTGAGCCGACAAATCAGAGCGCCGAACACGCTCCCGTTTCGATTTTGTTAAGTGTAAAGTAAACTCGTACTAAGGGTACAGAGCCCCGAACGTGCTCTTGTTTTGTTTTCTTTTAACGTAAGGGCCTATGCACACCACGTTTTTTTAACGCGCCGTCGATTCGCGTTTTGGAAACGCGTGTCGCCGGCGCGCTTTTCTCCTGCAGAGCAGTTTGTTGTCGTTTGTATCGATACAAACGCGCGGCACCGGCGCGTGTGTATCGCTAAACACGCGCGTTTGCATCGCGTCTGTTTTGCTACACACGCGCGTCAGGTGTGCAAAGGTCTACAGGCTGCGTCTGACTTGCGTGCATATCGCGTGTGTATCGTTAAAAACGCGCGTCGACGGCACGTTTAAAAAACGTGGTGTGTATAGGCCCTAAATCAAACTAGATCGAACTAAAGGTGAACACTTTTCACCAGGTTCGATCTAGAACCTGGTGAAAAGTGGGTGTCACCTCTTTTTACTTTTTTATTGGCCCCTTCGTCACATACTATTGTAGCCTACCAACCTGTGAAGGTATCCAGGCAGCGGGGGACAGTCGCGCTGACTTCTCAATGGAGATGTTCCCCTTGATGAAGAAGTCGAGCTGCATCTGCGTGACGCGGTTCTCACTCTGTTCCAGCTTTATGTTCATTTGGAACGAAAACAGTAGTTTGTGGCGTTCGAATATTCCTGGAATAGGTTTACATAAGTAGGTTATTCTCGAGTATTACTGGGTTTCCGCGTCTGGGCGTCGAAAATTCCTCGGTAGTAGCACGGAGTCTGGAATGGCGACCTTGTGTCCAGGATATGGCTCACCTCCTATTACATGAGACTTATATAACACAAATGGTGAAAAGTGGGTGTACATTGTATAGCGGCATTGCGTGCCATGTGCACCTCTGCCTTAAAGGTGTGACGATGTGTGTATGTGTGTGTGTGTGTGTGTGTTATTCTAGAGTTGTTGGCTTTGTGGTGAAGATTTAAGAGTTATGTGTCTAGCCGGGGTGGTATATCCGGAGCTGCGGACTACCTAGCGGGTTTACCGGGGCTCCGACTCGAAAAGCAGGAGAAGGAACGGGGTGGTTTTTAGTCAGTAAGAGTCTGACACTCCCTCTCGCCTCGCCCAAGGCGGGAGTAGTCATTGGATGATTTTCCATCCTCAAAAAAAGCCGGGGTGGTATTACTCAGTAAGAGTCTGACACTCCCTCTCACCTTGTCCAAGGCGGGAGAAGACATTCGATTGTTTTCCCCTCCCAAAAAAAGGTGTACTCTGAGTGATTTAACAATGACTTAATCTATACTTTAGCAATTGTTTTCGGAACTAAATCATTACCTACTAAGAAATAGTTTAAGTAATCATTAAAGGTCTCACAGCAGTAAAAATATAGGAAGAATATATTTTCATATTTCAAAATAAATAAAAATGTAACCGAGTGTTTTAGCTCGTATCAATATTAAAGTATAGTTTTTTTTTTATTTGCATTGGGCCGGGATTTGGCCACTGTCTCGTCTGGTGAAGCACGCCTACCCATAAACATCCTATTAATTTGTAAATTGCTTTAGATATGTGCTTGATAAAAGAAACAGTATAAGAAGAAGGTACACACACCTGTACATCCGTAGTCATAAACATTCTTGGTCAGCATATCAATGATGTTCCTCAACCGTTTCGTCAGAATTACATTCGGCATCGCTTTGCGCAGCGAGAAAGAAAACACCTGTATACATACAAATAACATATATCAAATCTATTCGTCCACAAATGTGACAAAAAACGCACCACAATGCCCACCCTAGTTTTATTTTTTTATCAGATCATATATTTCGAAACTACAATCGTCAACGTCCATACCACGTTGAAAACACCGGTTCTCGTCCGATCACCGAAGTTAAGCAACATCGGGCGCGGTCAGTACTTGGATGGGTGACCGCCTGGGAACACCGCGTGACGTTGACTTTTTGTCATTTATTTAATTCACAATTTTGATCATGTTTCTATAATATTTCTATGCATTGATATTTTACTTGCGCAAAAACTACTTTGCGCATAATAATTGCGCAAAGAACTTACTACACTCATATTAGTCCAAAAATTATGTAGAACTATATAACCCAGTATAAGTTTTAATTCCTAAACCTAAACAAAAATAAACGAGTAAATAATATACGTACATCTAAATAAGAAGACAGCGAGTACTGATACATGGCGTTGACGCCAGCCATGTCTGATAGCACGAAGAATAGAATGGAGCCGCGTTTCGCCACGGGTCGGTATCCATCGCGGAGTATTTCGATATCCTGCGTCGTTACCAGTGCTAGCTGCAGTTTTTCCATCACCTAATAACAAAATAACGAATGTAATGCATAGGTACTTGAAATTAAAGCATTTTTTGCTAATTTTAAGTACTCTAATATTTAAACTAAAAATCACCGTTTAAACACGTACATTAATGGAGAGAAAAGCTTTAGTTTCGAGTCACAGACTCCTCATCATGCGATGAGAGTAGTCTGCGTGACATAGCCGCGTGTGCGCACGCTGTTCATGATGTAGATACTCTCTCTCTCTCCCCCTCTGTGACTTGAAACTAGCTTTATTCCATTACTATACGTGAGTAAACCGTGATTTCTAGTTAATTTAGTATGCCTGACGACAGTTATTATAAAATACTCGATTATTTGTTTTTGTAGGTTTTGTATGAAGGTATGAAAATAAAGATTGACTCAGCACTGAGACAGTAACTATTATATATTATACATGAGAACTTCTACAGCCATCGATCGGTTCAGTAGCTACTTAATGGTTAGTACTGTCTCTAATCTTTCATTCTTTATTTTTTTACCTGCATATTAAATAGCTGTGCTGACTATACATACGTCATTATACAGGACTTTTTTGGTGTGCTAGTATTGAAATACCAGACTTACCTCAGCAGCTTTGGCCTTAGTATTCTCCAAGGTGTTGACGAGCTCCACATTGTCCAACATGTTGCCAGTGGAAGTGGCGAGTTCTCTCAGTAACGAGTCTTCCAGCCCTGACAGTAGACTCTTGTTGGCACTGGTCTCTATGATGAGATTCTCACGCTGTTCCTCCAAGTCTGCTCGCTCGGCACGTACGACTACGCTGAGGAGTTGGTCTTCTAGACCCTGGAATGATAGGTAAAAGATTGAAAAAAGGTGTCTGGTTTAACCCGTCGTGTGTCGGAGCGCAGATCTACGCGAGACATAATTTATTTTCTATAGTGTCACGTCACATATGCCTAAAGGCTCTTATACACAACCGGCATGGCATCTGTTGACGCGTCGACGGCAACCATTGACATTTCAACTTCGGCAGTCGTTGTTTACTTTCTTCAAAATTTAAATACTGCAGTTCTGTCTTTGGCAATATGCCGCTAATGTGTAAGAGCTTTTCACTAAATTTGCTGGCATATGACATACTGTAGGAAATAAATTGTGTCTCATCTTTGTTTAAGAGGAGATTGGCGAGCAACGTGAATCTGATTCCTACATGGTATAAAGATCTATTATTTTAGTTTAAATTTTAATAAAGAAGACACATAATTGAACTAGCTGCAGCAGCGTATGAATTTGAACTCTATTTCGTACGCACGTAGGATCAAAATGGCTCAGCTAACGTACCTGCACAGTGACGGTGTAGTTGATGACGACGGCCTTGGAGTAGGTGGCGGGGTTGAACTGCGGGTTGGACAGCTTGGTGGTGAGGTACATGCGGAAGTGGGGGTCGTAGTCCACTTCTGAACTGCCCAACATCACGAATGTACGACCGCTCTCCGCTGGAAACGTATAAGATATAAATAGCGATTTTTTTTTATTTTGTCACGCCTTTTATCCCCTAAGGGGTAAGCAGAGGTGCACATTATGGCACGCCATGCCATTTTACATGTAATATTTTATATATGTACACTTTACATATAATAGCGAAGCATGTATTAAAGTTAAAGATATAAGTTCACACCAGTCTTTCCCCGAAAGTCAACCCTTCAGCCATAGTGAATATAGCAAGAAGTGCACGGACTTAATGTGGCAGTCACTTTAAGAATATCATGTAATAGGAAGCGAGCCTATAACCATAAATCATCATTATCATCGTCATTTACCATATATTGAAAGGGACGCCTCTATGTATCTAACAGTCGAGCCTATAACCATACCTCATCATCAGTCATCAATAGGCAGAACAGACGTCCACTGCCCAATATATCTTCTCGAGTACATGTGTCATACGACAGGGTCGATAGTTACTCGTATAGACTAAATCCTGGAACAAGTACGGGCAATGCCGTATGTTTTTGAAAATAATAGTAACAGCTGGCGCAGGAACTGCGGGTCGTTGAATGATAGCACCTGGGGAAACATATCGACGGTTACAAGGAAATAGGGTATAAGCGGCAAAAAATTAAATGTTCAGGAGCGCCGTTTAAACTCGTCGGTTGTCGAAAGAATACTAGGAAAATGATTTTTTTTTGCTAGGGTATAAACGCCAAAAATGTCATCGTAGAGCCATTAGAGTAAGCGCATTCGAAAGAGGGGAAAATTTTACGTAGGGTAGCATAATAAACTCATTTTTGACCAAAATGTCGCTTATACCCTATTTCCTTTTAACCATCGATATAATGATGATCATCATCAGAAGTGCGTAAGAATCGTAGCAATTGGCGTTTTACTGTACTGTAGGAAGAGGCCTGCCCCCCATGGGGGACAGGCGTGACGTTTTGTATGTATGGCATCAGTCCAGTCTACTGGATAGCAGACCTTGTTTATATAAGAACAACTTTGCCATTATCTTTTCGTTTGGTAGGAGAGTTGGAGATTGCATATCAACGAAAAAGAATGAATCATTTTATCTTCTATCATTCATGAGAGATAAAGACCAAATAACTATACTAATAAATGCGAAAGCTTGGATGGACGTTTATTACTCAATCACTTTAAACTGAAACATAAACATAGTAGCAAAGAATAGACACTGAATAAAATATTCTGAAAGAGCATAGCTCCAGCAAACCGACATAGGCACAGCGAATATACTGAGAATAAATCAATTGAAAATGAACGTTAGGGCTATATTGATGAAAACGGCTATATTGATGAAAACGGCATGCTAAAGGAGCTTGACAACTTACCCGCGTGTCTCCCATCTTTGCAGATATAAGCTGGGCCAAAGAGTATTCTTTATACTCGTTAGCGAGCGAAGTCGTAGAACGAAACTAGTAACTTGCAAAATAAATCAAATGAGATAAGGTTACCTTAAGATTATTTTTAGCCTCCTTCCTCTTGATCCACGAGAGGGCTTGTGTTTGAGGGTCGATACAGAGGGGAAACCGGGAGGCCCTCGTTGTGAGGATGCCGTTCTGAACTGACAGCTCATCTGGAGGTAGACCTTCGGAGTTCCAACTGAAATAGTTAATTAGTCATTTTTAATGTCATAAATAAACTTTGTTTTACATAGGGTAGACATTATTTCAGCTATTTTTAATTCACAACAAACATTCACACATAGGCCGAGCGCACTGTATCCTTAATATGGGGTTGCAAACAAACACACTACTAAGGATACTGATCGTTTTCATCCGTATACCATAGTAATTAAGGTATATTTTAAATTGATTTACTCTCAGTATCATTGATACCTGTCAACTTTACTTAGCGGCTTGTCGATCTACGTGGAGGACTAAGGGGGATGCCTTTGTTCAGCAGTGGACGTATCTCGGCTAATGATGATGATGATGACTCTCAGTATCTTCACCGCGCCTCCGCTGGTGTGCACTGGATCTTATAGAACTACTACAACTTATCACAACAATACTAACCCACTAATCTCAACTTCATTAGTCAAATTCTTCTCGATAGTGAACGGGGTAGTCAATGGGATCCCTCGTTCGAGGACATCGCCCAACCAGTCCTCATATATCATGGTCTGTCTAAAGGAGAAGGAGAAGGGGCCGGCGTAGCTCAAGAACGAAGCTGATAGCAGACAGTTGCCGATCAAACGTGATTGTTCCACGTATAGCGCTGCCAAGTCTTCTGTCCAACGCTTCTGTTCGCTTGATAGACCTGACATCAGCTTGTCTGCGGCGACCAACCTAGATGGAGACAATTTATTGTTAGCAATAGGTTTTATTAGAAGTGAAATCTCCTGGTGTTACGGAAAAAGCTTAAATAGGTTTTTACTTTAGTAAAAGTTTAAATAGGCGTTTAACTTCTATCTAGACTGCAACAGTTTCTTATGATTTTTTTATTAATCGCATGTGGTAGCAAACGAAACACATCATCATAAGCAATCGGCGCTGCCTATGGACGCCAGTACGATGAAACATAAGACGCGTTCGGCGCTCTGTTTGGCCGGCGCGAATGAACCAACTAATCAAAGCGCCGAACGCGCTCTCGTTTCGTTTTCATTCAACGTAAAGCAAACTCGTACTAAGAGTACAGAAGATTACAAATGTATTGCCTTAGTAGTAGTAGTAGTAAAAGCACTTTGTAAACAGTACTACAACACAATAACTAAGACAATGACTCACCGTCGCATCATGATATCAGTTTCCTCCTGCAGTTCCTGCCTCCTCAGCATGGCCGTCTCGTACTTGCGGTTGAGGCCGTCGAGCGTGCGCTGCAACCGATCTATCTCGCGGTTCAATGACGCCAAGTAATTACACGCCTCGGTGTATTCCTTCTCTAGAGCCTCCACTTTGTCTTTCTTTGGCTTCACTTCTTTGTAAACAGCGCAGTAGGCAAGCACGGCGATTACGAACTTTAGTAGACCGTAGCTGGAATAGAGAATTTATTTTTTATATTTAGCTTTAGCTTTTAGTGACCATTGATGAGTAAAGCCTCATCACCACTAAGAACATGTGTGAACAGACATCGCCCGATGTCTCATGTCGCTCGACAAATCTGAAGACGCTTAATAATACGCATACGACAAATTCAATTTCTAAAAACTGTTCAAAAGATTTTCAACTTTACTGTAAAAGTATAAGTTTTATAATTGTATGTACTGATGACTCTTTGACAGACTGACTGTTGACAGAATTAAGTTGTGTACATTCAAATATAAACCTTCTACCATTATACATAAGAATCAAAACTCACCCAGCTTTACTGACTTGTTGCATGGTATCAAGTTTCTTGCTCTTCTTCATATGCGTCTTGACTGCCTTGACCTGTCCTTGCGTGATGAGGTCGCAGTTCATCTCCTGCAGGTTGCGGAGGAAGTTGGGGTCCGCCATCATACCCTTGGCCCCCTTCCAACTTATGTCCTTCACTCCTCGGATTATTGCTACACATTCGCAGACTATCTGGGGTGTGAAAATTTTAAATGTTGGGTAAACCTGTTCACTGTTTTCTAAAATCCAGTGTATATCCGGAGCTGCGGACTATCTAGCGGATTTACCGGGGCTCCGGCTCGAAAAGCAGGAGAAGGAACGGGGTGGTTTTTAGTCAGTAAGAGTCTGACACTCCCTGTCGCCTCGCCCAAGGCGGGAGAAGTCATTGGATGATTTTCCCCCTCAAAAAAAAGTGTATGGATTTTAGAAAACAGTGAACAGTGTTCTCGCCGCCGCGTCTGCGCACGCTGCTCATGAAGATTCCCTCTGTGACTTGAAACTAGTAAAGCTATTTTCCATTAATTTACGCGAGTAAATCTCAAATTTTAGTTATTATAAAAAAATATAGTAATTATAAAAATTATAATTATTTTCTACCTGTTTTCTCTACACAAATTATCCGCTTAACCCTAAAAGTTGGCAAATAGAGAATTCCATATTAAATCCGTCTCTATGTACGATTACATTTAATTGTATGTACTTATAAGTCTAAAAGCAGCAGAACTAGCAGTAAACACATCAATTTTTCATGGTCTCGCCTTGCATATGTTTTTTTTATTTGTATCTTATCGATAGCAGCCATAATGGTAAGCGAAGATGCGGTCTACGATAGAGTGCGCCTGCCCATTCAACATACAGTTTATACTGGTTATGTACATCTAAGTATACTATGTAGGCTACACATCAGCTCTGAGACTAATGCTCGAATACTCAAACGCTACTCAATTTTAAGACGCTCTCAAATGTAGTTCTGTCCCTATCAATTCTTTATAAAATGACAGAGATAGGACGATATTTAAGTGCAACTTAAAATTGAGTAGCGTTTGAGTATTCGGGCGTAAGAAAGATAAAGCTAACCTGCACAGCCTCAGGTGGCGTGGCAAAAGACCGGATCTCAGTGATATCGTTCTTGTCAAGGTCGGCCAGAGCCAGCCTGGCAGCTTCCAAGGCCGGCAGCGCCGCTGACAATACTTCCTCGGCTTCCGCCTTCTCTTCGGATATTATTTTGCTCTGCTCCGTGATCTCTGCTGACTTTATGGACGCTACTGTTTGCTTCGCTGTCGCTGCCGTTGTAGCTGTAAAGGGGGGGGGGGGGGGATTAGTGTATTAGTGGATTTTCTCCTGTGCCACAGGTGCGTTTACAAACATACAATTTACATACTCATGACACCAAAATCCGAAACTGTAAACTGTAAACTGTAATCAAAGAGTTGTTTTGTGTGGGAATCGAACCCGTGTCACGTTGCATGGTAGTCCAACCACCGCGCAAACCGTACAGTTCTCTTGTAGTCGTGCATATCGACGACTCGTGTGGTTTATTATGACAAATACAAAAATACTTACCTTTGGAGATCTCCTTGAGCAAGGTCTCGCATTCTTTCGTCTGTTCAGCTACAATAACTTTCTGTACAGCCAACTTAGCGTTCAAGTCTTCGAGCTGAACATTGGCTTCTTCAATCTTAGCCAATCCACCGATGAGACGCTCGCACTGTAAAGTAATAAGTGTAAATAAGTTAATAGTGTTTAAGGCTCTGGATTTCTGCTGTAAAACTTATAATTTGTGTATTGATGAATTAGAGGTTAAGTTTATATTTTTTATTCACAAGGGCCCAACTAAAACGACTCCACTACAAGGGGGAAAGGGGTGTTACTATAAAGGGGAAGGGGATTGTAGATAAAGTATTACAGTGGTTAAAATTCAGTTGAAGATTGGGAGGTGGCGTCGAATAAACTCATATCTAGCAATAAACCTTTCTTTAGGGGAAGCAATCATTTAATGTCTCCTACCGCCTTTATTGAGGCAAGAGAGAGAGAGAGTTAGGCTCTTACTGACTAAAACAAACTGGTTCCGGCTCCTACTTCTTTTTGAGGGGTGAAATCATCCACTTACTGATCTCGCCTTGGGCGAAGCAAGAGGGAGTGTCAGACTCTACTGACTAAAAACTGATCCCCGTTCCTACTCCTGCTTTTCGAACCGGAGCCCCGGTAAACCCGCTAGGTAGTCCACAGCTCTGGGGCACCTAGACCCATTAGGTTAAGCAACTAGCACCTCGATAAGCTATAGTGACGATGATTCTACAATATTCACTTACCTGAGCAACAATAAAGGCATCTTTCTCCTTGAGCAAGGACAAGTAGTTAGTGAGGAAGTCCATGTAATGTTTGGGCGTGACGTAGTTGTTCCTGCGCAGACGCAGCAGGAACTCCTGCGAGTAGTGCGCCACCGTCATGTGGACGTGGACCACGTGCTCTACTATTATTGGACGAAACTCTTCCGGGATTTTCTCGACCTGAATGTGATTAAGGAGATTGAGTACGATTAGATATGATTATGTAAGAGTTCAGTCTTTATGAGATACTAGCATCTGCAAGCGTCTTCGCCCGCGGTCTTGTGGAATTAAAAGTATGTATACCTATGTCTTATTCTAGATCATAATCTACCTCTGTTCCAAATTTCATTCCAATCTCTTCAGCCGTTTTGACGTGCTTGAGTATCAAACATACACACAAACTCACAAACTTTCGCATTCATTATATTTAGTAACATAGAAGATTTGATGTTATGATATCGTCGTAGTCATCATCTTTTGAATGAAGATGAATGTTATGTTATGTTATGAAGATGTGGAATGTGGATATGATGTCATGGAGTGAGTTTCAAATTAACTTTCGACTTTTGGGCAGTTCGTAATATAATCAGAAATACAAAATAAACTTAAGAACCCAAACGTGAAGCTACTTTATACAACAGAACTGTGTAATAAAACGGTGTACTTACGTCAGCGAGGAATACATTGGCGACGGCTAACAACGCCTGCTTGGGCCACGGGAACTGCCAGTCGATCGTGGTATTGTTCACTAGCCCGGGGAAACTACGGCACCTGGACGTAAAACACAACAATGATTATTATTTTCTGTGGTTTTATAGCTCTAGAGTCTATTTGTGGATGTCATAATAAAAAAACTTCGATAGTTTGGTTGTGAAAATTGAAATACATATATTTTTGTGGTTTAAGCGGGTCAAGAGCAGAAGAATCACCTGATGGTAAGCAACCGCCACCGCTTATGGACACTCGAACTGCCAGAGGCGTTACAAGACCGTTGCCGGCCTTTTGGGGGTTAGGTGTTTAGCGGTTTTGGGGAATCGGGGATTAGAAAGATTAGGAAGTGTGGTAATTGGGCCTCCCATAACCTCACTAACACAACACAAGCATTGTTTCACGTCGGTTTTCAGCGAAGTCGTGATATCACTCCAGTCGAGCCGGACCATTCGTGCCGAAGCATGGCTGTCCCACACTTAAAATTACGATATATAATTACACTAATATTTCTATCTAAAGTAAAGTTGATAATTATTACCTGTTCCTCAATATGTCACCGCTAGGAGACATGGACAGTACAACGTGAAGGTTCTCAGCACATCTCGAGCAGAAGAAGTGCCACACAGAATCCCTGAAATAACCATAATTATGTCAGTAGTACCAAATGTTAACGTGCATGTCAACATTTTATGCAACTTATTTATGTGTAGCATTTCGGGGTTGCTCGGACTATTTTCAAGCTCCACCCGGGCTCCTTACCTATGAGTTACGTACATGACTTACAGACGGTATTTATCAAAAAGTCGTACAAACATTACTTACATTAGTAAGCAACTTTTTTTCCAAGACTCGCAATGGTATTTAGACAAAAACTAAATACAATCAAGAAAGTCCCATAGTAACTACGCAGTAAAGTTCAAAATCGTACTAACTTGCCGACTCCATATCCGGCTTCGTCACTGGCACTGCGGACAGTATTAATGATGGCGTCCTTCTCGTCATCGCCGAACAAAGCGGGAATCATTCCGATCATCAAGATATTGTTGATGAACTCCAGGAAACCTTCTTCAATGATCTGAAGATAACAATACGGGCTGAGTATAAGTGGTACAATACATTTATCACACCACTACACTTACCGCGGGTGTCGATAACAATTATATTTAATAGAGACCGGGCAATAGCGTTATATGATAAGCTTGTACCCTTAGTACGAGTTTGCTTTATGTTTAAAGTAAGTGATCGAAACGAGAGCGCGTTCGGCGCCTTGATTGGTTGGTTTATTCAATGGCCAATCCGAGCTCCAAACACGCATTCGTTTCGATTACTTTAAACGTAAAGCAAACTCACACTAAGGTTATCCTTCTAAGCTGTGATGTCCAACTCGTTTTTCAAGCATGGATATTATGACAAACCCCTTATATTGACTTCTCAATGTCCATGATGACAGTAGGTGAACAGAACTCAGAGGGTCGGCTTCAGAGGGATATTATACAAACACAAACACCACTGTTACTGCACTCACTTATTTATTGTTACCACTTTTTCCCGCTAGGGGGTTTGTTTGTACTCACCGGACGTCAAATTGACGCCGAACCTAACCAAATTGAGGTAACGAAACCATAGCGCGATCTATCTCGATTTTAACCCCATCTATCGAGCGCCATGACAACTCGAATAATAAATAATATTTTTAATACATATTTTGATCGCGCTATGATTCCGTTACTACTCCGAACAGTAGGTAATTACTATTGTTGGCTCAGAAGTTACCTGTGCTGCAGTGAACAGGAAGACAGTTTTCTTATTATCGCAGCCGAGCGCGTTGTATAACCTCTTCATGTCATCTTTGAACGTGTTCTCGTTGTAATTACGCGTTATTACGATCTCGAATATATCGCATCCTGTAAGAATATACCACAATTATATGTATATAATGTATGTTAATGTACCGTCATGCCCACCGAAGGCAGGAGGGTACATTTCACCATCATTTACAATGTAACACCCTGTTTTCATTAATTAGCTATGTTATAAATTTCATGTAATTAGTAGGTTAGGGGAAAAAGGGGGGATTCTTAGTCTCCCCAATCCCCAAAAACCCTTAAATGCAACGCACTGTCCATGGGCGGCGGCGATTGCTTACCATCATGGTGATTCATCTGCTCGTTTACCGGCCGCGGAAGAAGAGAAACATCACGCTAAGATTTATAAGAGTTGAGTAGCAGGTGAAACTGTGCCATGAGTATTTCCATAATGTAGTTACCAGCAGCAAAAGAAGCGAGTCTACAGATGGACTTCTTGCCCGACCCGCCGACGCCGATAATGAGCGCGTTCCCGCGGTCCATGCGCAGGATGCGGTGCGTGCGCGTTAAATGTTCCAGGCAGTCCTCGAACAGGACCACCGACATCTTGCCGATACGGTCGTTGTAGTCGTCCAGGATCTAAATACCAATTACTGGTGAGTGGTGAGGTACTGCTTAGATTGAGGGTGTTTTAGTCTGTTAGAGGAACTTCTTAAAAATATTGTGAAGTAATAACTCGATTGCTGTTCTACCAAAAATCAAAAGGCAGTCTCTGAAGGCATAGGTCATGACGATTAGTGCAAACCATATACCCTTTTTACAGTAAGCGTCCACAGGTCCGCATCGTACGCATTCCGCATGACGTCATCAGTACGCATCGCATGTAGGCATTGCGGATGATGCGGTCCGTACGTTGCGGATCAGTGGACGCGGACGTGGACGCGGACGTGGACGTGGAGTTTCTATACAAGACAAAATAAAATCCGTTGCGTGCGATGCGTTCGATGCGGGCCGATAGACGCGTACCTTAAGGGGTCTTAATGATTGTGTAGTTCAGTGATGATTAACGGAAATACAGAGTGAACATTTTTAAGTATTAAAAAAATACGACTTAAACTTTGACAGATGTGTTACAACATAAAAAGACATGAAGTAACCAACAAATAGCCCTAACGACTCACCTCTTGGAACAAGAAGTAAACAGCTTCATAGTCGAGCAGATCTTCATAGTATCTGATCTCCTCCTCGTCTAGAGCGTTGCGGTAGTCTCCGAATAGAAGCGGGTCGCGGAACACGTACTCTTCCAACTGTTAACAATATTACACTTCACTAATAATACAATAACACTACATCACGACTTTTATCCCCGAAGGGGTAGGCAGAGGTGCATATTACGGCACTTAATGCCGCTATACAATGTATACACACTTTTCACCATTTGTGTTATAAGTCCCTTATAATAGACCCCCTATTATAACAGCCTATTGCCATTAAAAAAATATAATTATAATAAAATACAGCCCAAATAATACTTTGCCTTAGCCGGGAATCGAACCCGAGACGTCCTGTCCGCAGTCCGCAGTTGCGACTCGACCAACGGGGAAGTAATGCAATAATTTTTTTGTCCTTATTTCGCTTGTAGAAGTATTTTCAGCATGCGGTGTTTAATATAGTTTTTTAATCTGATTTATTTCGTTGCGAGATCCATCATTCATGTATTCCTAGGTTTTCATGGTTGTGTCTACTGTAGATCCTGGCTTACAGCAGTTGCTGCGGCATGGGAGGCTGTGGCGGGCTTGAACCACGAAAAATGCGGCACCACCGGGAGGGTGGCCCACGATTAATACTCACGCAAGAGGGGGCAACACAACAACACATACGACAGCTGGCTACTGAGGTATGCAAACAGTTTGATTACTGAAATAAAAAAAAAAGATGTATACCGTATATTCATGTTCAGGCTCGATCTCTTCCTCTTCTTCAACCATTTCTGGCACAGCCATCTCTGGCTCCGGCTTCTGTTCCGGTATCATGCCGAATTCTAAACCAATAGACAACAACTTCAATATTCCAAGGAAGAAGTGTCATAAAGTTATAAGTAACAATCTAACTAAGGTAACACAAATATCGCTTTTGTAAACAAAAAAGAGATGTGAGAGAGTCATGCTTCGGCACTGTTGGACCGGCGCAACTAGAGTGATACCGCAACTTGATAGTATACAGACATAAAACAACCACAGCAACATAGTCAACATAGTCTTGTTAGTACTTTCACAGGCTGTTGATCTTTACGATGATGATAACAATGGCCCTAACAATTGTAGCCCTACAATATTTTTGGTGGATATGGCGATAGTGTGAACCTTTCGTTTATCGTCCAATAAGGAATTAGCTGGTGTCACACAATTGGTCGGCATCAATATTTGACAGCTGCAGTGATTGGACAAAAAAGCTTCTAGCTTCATTAACGTAATTCTGTCACTAACAACAGTAGCCCTCATAGATATGATATTATGGTAGTAGTAGATAGTATGGTAGTATTGGTAGTGTACCGTCAGCTTCCTCATCCTCCTCATTCCTGATTTCCTCCTCCGGCACGACGATCTCCTCAAGTACGACCGGCTCCTCCTCCGGGAAGTACTTCACCACTTGCTCGCGGATGTGACCGCGCATTAGGTCGTTGTCCTGATAAAATGTAATAGTGTGAGAGTTATGGTTTCTTATTACCACAGAATAATATGTACAATAAAGATTCAGTTGAACCTTTTTTCAAGTCGATAAACGTTATCCAATCTATTTTTCTTTTCCTTCTCTACCGTTTACATACATACAACTTAAACTACATAACTAACTTAACTAAGCTTTTTTTTTTAAAGGGGGAAAATCATCCAAAATCTTTTCCCACCTTGGGCGAGGCGAGAAGGAATATCAGGCTTTTACTGACTAAAAACCACCCCGTTCCTACTCCTGTTCTTCGATCCGGAGCCCCGGTAAACCTACTAGGCAGTCCGCAGCTCCGGGTCAGCATCAACCGTACTACTAGTACTCACGCGCGGAACGCGAAGCGCCGTACGCACGGGAACTTAACGAAGTTTAGAGTGTGATTTCAATCATACTTCTCTAAATCTCTATGTTTAAAAATGAATTGCTGTTCGTTAGTCTAGCTAAAACTCGAGAACGGCTGGACCGATTTTGCTAGTATTGGTCTTGAGTTATTTGTGGAAGTCCAGGGAAGGTTTCAAAGGTGAGAACAAAATGTTTGTGGCAGTATGAAGTCTGCCGAGTCAGCTAGTAAACAATAAAATATTTGATGGGGCCCAGTAGGGCCGATGTCTAATCCGGAGTTGCGGAATACCTAGGGGGTTTACCGAGGCTCCGGCTCGACAGGCAGCAGAGTCTGACACTCCCTCTCGCCTCGTCCTGGTGAGAGAAGTCATTTCCATCCTCAAAAAAAAAAAAACACAATAGAATGCCAAATGCTACGAATCTTACATACCTCTTTAACTTCATCAAAAGTTAGCAGTCTTTTCATGCATGCTCGTCGGTTAAGGGTACTTTTAATTTAGCACTTCTTTAATACATCGCCAATCTGGTATCAAAATGTCCGTCTAGGGCGCCCTCTACCGACTATATCTGCCTTGTATATTTAGAACAACGAACCTGTACACTGATCAGTCTGTCACAGATAACCCGCGTGAACTCGTTCCTCCAGCACCTGACGACGCAGCGCTTCTCGCTGAAGTAGTTGGGGTGCGTGAGGCACATGCCGGCCGCGATGCGGGACAGGTCGCGCAGGTTGAAGATGTAGTGGAACTTCGTCGGCGTCGGCGGCAGGTCCACTATTAATATCTGTATGAGGAGTTAAGTTGATTAGGCGTATTTTAGAAGGGTTTAGGGGATTGTAAACTATGTCAGAGGGTCAAAATATTATTCTGGAAAATATCAGTAGCTTTACTAAGTAGTTTAGACTGGAATTTGCTCATTATTCGGCAATAGGCTCATTGTTAATTATAACAGTAAAATTACAATCACAAATGATGAGAAATGAATAGGTATCATAGTTAACCTTGTGTATGTAGCCCTGATGCAATGATGATATTTATTTTTATAATGTAAAAGTACTTCTACTTTATACGCGACGTTGAAGCAAGAAGGATAATTATAATTTTAATAGGAGGGTTTAATATAACTAACAACACTAAAAAAAACCAACCTTATACAGATCTAAGGTCATCTGCACAATCTTATCAACGATGGCCTGTATCTCCTCGGGGAAGATGTCGAAGTGGCCCTTCAGTATGGACGTGTAGATGTGACGTAGTGTGTTCTCCGACGGAAACTGCAGGTTGTATACCGAGAACATCGAGATGAAGCGAGGGTCCACCTGTGTGAGGAAGGCAGAGGTAAATAATCTTCAGATATAAGATCTATTGGATGAAGATACAGGTTATGTAAATGGTATTTCAGACTATCTAACTTTAAATCGTTAATTGTTAAGCAGATGATAATTATAATTGTTAAATTTTGAAGCAAATATCTTTCGTATATTTGACTGCACGGTTGGTGCGGTGGCTGGGCAACTGGCTGCCGCGCAACGGGTAGCGGGTTCGATTCCCGCACGGAGCAACTCTTTGTGTGATCCACAAATTGTTGTTTCGGGTCTGGGTGTCATGTGTATGTGAACTTGTATGTTTGTAAACGCACCCACGACACAGGAGAAAATCCTAAAGTGGGGCAACGTTTTTTAAAAAAAGAAAAGAAAAGTATATTTGAAGACTAACAAAAAAAATAATAATAAAGAAAGAAACACGTTCAATGAAGTCGTAAGAGCACGAACCAACGAGAACGAACAATTTTCAAATGTCTCTCATTTCTGAATGAGAAGGAATGGAAGGAGGGGAAGATTTCCCCTTGTCTCTAAAAATAAATCATGGATAAAAACTCTTATTGATAAAATTATTACAGTAGTAGTAATCTATACTAATATTATAAAGCTGAAGAGTTTGTTTGTTTGTTTGAACGCGCTAATCTCCGGAACTACTGGTCCACATTGAATAATTATTTTTGTGTTGGATAGTGCATTTATCGAGGAAGGCTATAGACTATAAAACATCATGCTATGACCAATAGGAGCCGAGCAGAGCGGGTGAAACCGCGCGGAAGTAGCTAGTAGTAATAATATAATAGAATTCGAGGTTGAATAAGGATATGTGAAGCCTAAATACCACACTGTACAAATTAATAACCAAGTACTTACATCATTTCTCCCACCACCGGCTTTCCCCATAGCAGCGAGGAACCCTACATCCTTGATGTTCTTCCAGTTGAGATCCTTGCCGCGGTCGTAGAAACCTTTTCTTTCAAATAGCAGCTTCAACAGAGCTATGGGCTGCTGAGTACCATACTTGTCCACCTGGGAAGAAATAATAAACATTATGAATAGCATTCATTTATAGACGTTACGTCATCCACATATCTTTTATTTATAGAGCTTTGGTGAAACACTATCACAATAACATAGGATTCTGGAAAATATTGAAAAATAAAATGTATCCTGAAAATAAAAATGTTAAAAGGATTGGAGGCGCCGGGTATCGATCCCGGTACCTCTCGCATGCTAAGCGAGCGCTCTACCATCTGAGCTACGCCCCCTATATGTACAGTCAGCAAAACAAACCATTACTTATGCACTTAAACAATTTCTTAATAAAAAGACATTCACTTTGCCTTGAAAAGTTACTCGTAAAATAAAATAAAATTGGAGGCGCCGGGTATCGATCCCGGTACCTCTCGCATGCTAAGCGAGCGCTCTACCATCTGAGCTACGCCCCCTATATGTAGTAACACTATAATTGTATGTTGCTTTCCAACTAAGTGAATACTTGTCACGGTCAGCAAAATTACTCAACGTGCAGAACGTGACCAATAACACAAGTTAAATGACACGTAGCAGTCAGTCGGTTAAAACTATAATAGATCAAGAGAAAATTGTGTAATAATAATAATAACATAATCAGTTGATTCAAAACTTCATCAAAATTGGATGAGCATCCTTGTCGGTTCAATACTGTATGCATCATATTAAAACTCACGCATGTGCTACATGGGTATACGCAGAAACTACATGTATTCCTCACCTTGTCAATCTTTTCCTTATGCAAGCCTATAAAAAGATAGTCTATGTCTAATTAAAAATACCCGATTCCGGGTTACCGAGACTCCAGCTCAAAGCTGATGTAAGAACGGGGTGGTTTTAAGTCAGTGAGAGTCTGACACTCTCTCGGTTCACCCAAGGCGGGAGAAGACATAGGATGATTGACCCCCCATAGAAAAAAAAATTAAGTTTAGTTCTATTATATGTAGGTAATACTTTCACCGTTCAACAACTAGTTCGATAATACGTTGTCCGCTAAATCTCGAAACTGGTTTATGTCATACAATTGGTTCAATTACTTGCCCTCAAGGTAAAAGTCAATGTCTTTTCAAAGGTGAAACGCGATATAAGATAGTTTGTTTTGCTGACTGTACATACAGGGGGCGTAGCTCAGATGGTAGAGCGCTCGCTTAGCATGCGAGAGGTACCGGGATCGATACCCGGCGCCTCCAATTTTTATTTTGTTTTACTGTTCCAAGGCAAAGTGAATGTCTTTTTATTGAGAAATTGTTTAAGTACACAAGTAATGGTTTGTTTTGCTGACTGTACATATAGGGGGCGTAGCTCAGATGGTAGAGCGCTCGCTTAGCATGCGAGAGGTACCGGGATCGATACCCGGCGCCTCCAACTATTTTTATAAATTTTGTCATGAACTCATCATTTTGCTTAAAATATGTACGAGTATTTAAGATACCTAATAAAACTTATTTCTCCGAAGCGTCGAGATGGTCCATAGGTAACGCTGATTGCTTACCATCTACTCATTCAAAGTCCATAAAAAAGACACGTGAAAAACTGCGATTAAATGCTTAACTACGGGTTGCCAATGATGCATCCAGACCTGTCAGAAATCGCACCTATTTATAAAGAACAAGTAGCCAACATACTACTTACAATAGGCATATTCATATCATCAATGAAGACCAGCATCTTCTTCCCCACTGGGGGGCCGAATGTGTCCTTAGTTCGCTTTTCTACCACCGACTCCAAGTTGCGCTGGACGTCCATCGACGATGTTCGAGATGAGAAGTTCATTTGTTGGACCAACTGGGAATGTTAAAGGTGTATTAGAATATATTAAATTACCGTTTTCTCTGACCATTCCTACAATATGTCTTGAATTGTTATCCAGAGTGAGGGAGCACCGAAACTAACAACCTGTACTGTTAGGTGTCAGCTTGATGACAACTAAAATGTCCTTAAGTGTCTCTTATCTTAGCCCTAACTGGGTGAGTAATTAGTGAAAATGGCCCTAATGGTCAATTTTGATTGATTTTGTTAATTGATTGTGTTTTCAGGAAGTCGATCTCCCGATATCATTGCGCAAGAACAGTTTCCTATAAGGTCTGCAACGCATTTGTGATACCTCTGATGTTTGAGGCTAGGTAAAAAAAAAATTATAAATAGACAGCAAAAAGTCAACGTCACGCGGTATTCCCAGGCGGTCACCCATCCAAGTACTGACCGCGCCCGATGTTGCTTAACTTCGGTGATCGGACGAGAACCGGTGTTTTCAACATGGTATGGACGTTGACGATAGTGGGGTAAAATTTCACAGTCAGTACTTAGCATTGTCAGAGTCAAAGATATTAACATCTATTTCTTCTGCCTATTCTTTCAGAATACAAACGGCGTGTTGTTACATTAAAAAATTTTAACATCATATTTGTTGTTCAATATTTGTCATATAAGTTTATAAATTTATTTAAAATTTTTTTATATTAATAAACAGGTGTGTGGGAACAGTCAGCATCTAAAACTAATTCAGGGTAGCTTCTTTCCGGAGCCGCCTACCCAGCAGATTGTCGGATCTTTGGCTCGAAGAGCAGGAGTAAAAACGGGGTGGTGTTTAGTCAGTATCCGTCTGATACTCTCTTTCGCCTTACCCAAGACCGGTGAAGTCATTAGATGATTTTGCCCCATTAAAAAAGGGAACTACTTAAATAAATAGAAGATTTTTGAGCGAATACAATAGTTATCAATTTGACTGTATACATAAAATGTAATCAAATAAAATAAACAAAAGGTCTGATTGCAAAGATACACAATTGGTACACAACGATTTATTTAGTGAACAATAAAATTACAAGAGAACAATAGAAGCAATTAATATATGTACATAGAAACACTGATTGCACTGTTTGTATGGATAGCACAATATTTTGGGCACGACATTGATCACAAAACCTGTCGTTTTCAAATATGAATAACATTAAAGATGCGGGAAATCATTCGAAAATATCCGATATTTATAACAAATATCAAAATATCGGGTATTTATGATATTATGTCAAGTCTGATATAGATCCACTTTTATGAATATCATGTTGATATTTTATATTATTGTTTAAATATTTTTTTAAATGTTTTACATAAACATAATCAATTACTTTAAAAAAAAACAATGTTTTTAATGGTTTATTTGTATAAGTGTGGGAGAGCCATGCTTCGGCGCGAATGGGCCGGCTCGACCGGAGTAATACCACGGCCTCACAGAAAACCGATGTGAAACAACGCTTGCGTTGTGTTTCGTTGTGTGAGTGAGGTTACCGGAGGCCCAATTCCCCCCTTCCCAATCTTCCCCATCCCTATTCCCGAACAACAACCCTTAAATTCCTAACTCCCAAAAAGCCGGTAACGCACTTGTAAAGCCTCTGGTGTTTCAAGTGTCCATGGGCGGCGGCGATTGCTTACCATCAGGTAATACGTCTGCTCGATTACCGGCATGTCCCATAAAAAAAAAAAAAAAGTAAGGGCTTAAAATCTGACAAGTGAATCACAAACATGAAATCTTCAAGATCAGGTAAAATTGTTATATATCACAAAAAGTCATTGGGTGTAATATATCGGATATATCATGATATATCATTGATAATATTCTTCGAACCCTGTTTCAGAGTTACACATATGACTTCATTCAGCAAGAATTTTGCTTAACGAACTACCAAAAAAAAAATTGTTATTTTGATGGCATATGTTGCATATTTAAAAACCATTTTTATTTAAATGACACGTTGTTCCGTAAATGTTCGCCACCTCTCGATAGTAGTCATTAGGGAAGGCATCTTGTGGCTGATATTTTCATTAAAATAAAACAAAACGAAAAGTGGCATGGTAACTCGTAATAAACAAACAATTGAATTAGAATATCAAAAAAAGAAAAAAAAGAATAATTCACAAAAAGTGAGTTTGGAGGCGCCGGGTATCGATCCCGGTACCTCTCGCATGCTAAGCGAGCGCTCTACCATCTGAGCTACGCCCCCGATGAAAGTGTGGGCTCAAATAGCGAGTCACATTCTTGAACGAATGGAAAGGACCAGTTTTATTTTCGTAAGACAACCTCGGTGCGTGGTGCGTGTGACACGGTTTTAAAATAGCTGAGTGAGCTTTCGCAATCACTGCTCAGTAGACATAATACGGAACTGATTGTTTAAAACTGTTAATCTTTATGTAGGTATAGGTATTTATTGATTTATTATAAGATATCAACAATAAAGATAAAAAGAGTTTATTTTATATTATTTTTATAGTTTATTTATTTATAGAAACACAAAATTAAAAAAAAATACACAGATACAGATTAGTGTTTACATCAATAAAAGAGATCTTTTACACATATCTTATTATTGATTATAGACACAGATTATCTTTGACACATTATACTTGAATCCAGTGCATACACAATATTCATATAGGTACAATGTGTGTCCCAGCCAGTTAGTACCTACAGTTTGGTGATAAGGTTTATTTTTTACTAGCTTCTGCCAGCGGCTTCGCCTGCGTTCCTGTGGGATAAAATGTAGCCTATGTGTTATTCCAGACCATAACCTATTTCTCAATTTTGCCGTGATTGAGTAACAAACATACACATAAACAAACAAACTCACGAACACTTTCGCATTTACAATATTAATAAGATTAATCCATTGCATCCTTATCGGTGTATGTAATGTAGGTAGATGCAAACGCGACAGTTGAGCAAAGTGTCTTTTTCTCCGGTTGATTTCTAGGTCTCGGGTTCGATTTCTAGGTTGGGCAAAATGTACTTGTTATGGGGATTATCACTACCTCCTAGCATGAAGATATAAATAAATCCCAGTGCATGGCAATAAATTGAATTACCTCTTATTACATGATAAGTAAGTTTAAAATTGTATATTTATATGCACCTTTGCCTACCTCTTTAGAGACCAAAAGGCAAAAATGTATAAGATTGCTACCTGATAGAATTCACTTGCAAATAACAACAACGAATATTGAACGCATATTTACGCGTGAATATGTATGCGCATAGCGTGATTTTAATTTCGCTTTGCGCATGTGTTTTCATGTGATTATGAACCGTGGTAAATAAAATCAATGATTTAAGTTCGTACAAAATCTAAATAGCATATGAACAGTCATTTTAAACATTGAACATAGTTTTGTAAGAAAAGGGTAAAAAGTCAACGTCACGCGGTGTTCCCAGGCGGTCACCCATCCAAGTACTGACCGCGCCCGATGTTGCTTAACTTCGGTGATCGGACGAGAACCGGTGCTTTCAACGTGGTATGGACGTTGACGATGGATGTCTCGAAATTAAAAAGTAGTATAGACTGACGACTGTTGATGAAACGAAAGAGGTATGTATGTATGTATGTATGTTCTATTATCTCTGCCTACCCCCATGAGAGAGTGCCGTGATGTTATGTATGTATCAACTAAAGTTATAGTAATGTACTTACATATTTCTCAGGCGGTAATCCTCGTAAGAAGTTAGTGACTATGGCAGTTTTCGATGTCCCAGTTTCACCAACCAGTAGGACGGGCCGTTCAACCTATTGATAACGTGTAGATTAGTTTGTAAGATAACAGATTTGGTCTCTTAAGTCGGTAGTAGACGATACGTCTTAAGATTTCATCAGTGAGCTTATGAGCATTTAAATTAACACTACTAATACAGCTAGAGAATATGTCTTCTATTTCATCTAATAAACAGCTATTGTATTAATAAACCACACTGAAAAGCTAAAAGATAAAGAATAGCCAGATAAGATGTCTCAATGAAACAATAAAGTAAGTTATTATTGCCAACTTCTGATACTTCATAATAGCAGTAAAAAGACAAAAGCAACTTTAAAAGCCTCAACATAAAGTACTTTTATCAATTTAGACTCTCTATGATCTTGATGATCAGGTGAATGGATGAACTGGTGTCTACAGTAGGGACTAGAATAGCTGGGAAATTCATCTCTCTATCGTGTACAGCTAAAATATACCTAAATAGCTAATGCATAAAGTACATTTAAGATCTTATGTCCTCCATGCTAGCTGAGAACTTCATCTTTCTATTATGCACGACTTCTGATATAAAATAGTCCTTAATATCTACTACATAAGGTACATTTAACAACTTACGCCCTCCATGATTTAGCCAGGTCAATCGTAAGGTATCTGAAGTAGGGACTAGTATAGCTGGGAACTTCATCTCTGTCGTGTACAGCTAATATAGACCTCAAGATCTACTACATAAGGTAAACAATAACTCACGCGCTCCATGATCTTGATGAGCCAGTTCAATCGCAAGGTATCTCTTCATGTCTGTCGTGTGCAGCTAAAATAGACCTCAATATCTACTACATAAGGTACACAATAACTTACGCCCTCCATAATCTTGATGAGCCAGGTAAATCCAAAGGTATCTCTTCATCTTTGTGGTGTACAGCTAAAATAGACCTCAACATCTACTACATAAGGTACACAATAACTTACGCCCTCCATAATCTTGATGAGCCAGTTCAATCGCAAGGTATCTCTTCATGTCTGTCGTGTGCAGCTAAAATAGACCTCAACATCTACTACATAAGGTACACAATAACTTACACACTCCATAATGTTGATGAGCCAGTTCAATCGCAAGGTATCTCTTCATGTCTGTCGTGTGCAGCTAAAATAGACCTCAATATCTACTACATAAGGTACACAATAACTTACGCCCTCCATAATCTTGATGAGCCAGGTAAATCCAAAGGTATCTCTTCATCTTTGTGGTGTACAGCTAAAATATAGCTTAATCTCTACTACATAAGGTACATAATAACTTACACCCTCCATGATTTTGATGAGCCAGTTCAATCGCAAGGTATCTCTTCATCTCTGTCGTGTATAGCTAAAATATACCTTAATCTCTACTACATAAGGTACACAATAACTTACGCCCTCCATAATCTTGATGAGCCAGGTAAATCCAAAGGTATCTCTTCATCTCTGTCGTGTACAGCTAAAATAGACCTCAACATCTACTACATAAGGTACACAATAACTCACGCCCTCCATGATCTTGATGAGCCAGGTCAGTCGTAGTGTGTCCACGGTGGGCACCAGTATAGCTGGGAACTTCATCTCCCTATCGTGGATATACTCAGGTACCAGCCACTCCCACGCCTCCCAGGTCTTGGTGGTAAGTTCCAGACAATAGTCGTATAGAGTCGGGAAGCCCATTGGGAAGTGTTCTGCGAAAATTGTAGTAGGTGTTATAGTTGGGTCATTACAAACGTGTGAACTGTCATTAAGTATTTTTTATCAGATCTCTCGCTCACACTTATGCGAGTTGTGCGGGATAGTTACATTTATAGTTCGCACGTTTGTAGTGGCCTATGTATAGTAGTAGAGTAAACTTCTTTATTGATGTTTTTATCAACAGAGTCTGCATTATGCTATAGATTATTTACATTGATAATCTACTGTTCGCTAGAATGATGAAACATAAAATGAATTGGGTATTGTATCAGGTTTATCCTTCCAGCATAATTCTAATAAGAAATTCTATACACATCGATTGTGCAGCCAATTTACGCCACACCAATCGTCAACGTCCATACCACGTTGAAAACACCGGTTCTCGTCCGATCACCGAAGTTAAGCAACATCGGGCGCGGTCAGTACTTGGATGGGTGACCGCCTGGGAACACCGCGTGACGTTGACTTTTTGCTTTTTATCTATATTAACAACATTTTACTCTAATTTCTTCTCTAGTTAAATAAACTTTATTACTTGTCGTAGCCTTCTTCTCCAGTACATCTTCTACGAGCATCATTGGGCACGCTTTCTTGATGTATACGTCGAAGTCGAAACGACCATCGTCTATGATAGTGGCCCCAAGGCTGTTGTACATTGACTGGAACAATACCAAAACTTTACTAATGTGCGATGCAGTTGTACAACAGCTAAACAGTTTGCTTATTCCCGCGCCAGACATGCGCGTACTTGCTTGTTCATTGTTCATATTGTGTGGCAGAAAAATAGCATCTAATGTCCTTTTTACCACACAATGTGAAAAGCTTGTACGCGCACGTCTGGCGCCGTCATTATGTCGGATCATTATACATTTATTTTAAAAGCTACAGAGAGAGGCCATGGTGACCACTACCACCCTGGTTTGGTTCTCGCGTCTTGCATTGGTTCAGGAATTTAGGCAAATAGGTTTTTTTTTACTTTATTTAATGGCAGTTATAAATGATAGCAAAATGATTTAGTTTTATATTTGTGGTTTATGTCTTACTTTAGTTTATGTTTAGACTTAGTGTCTTAAGTGAAAGAAGAAAATAAAAAACTAAAAAACCCGACTGCGTTTCTTTATAATATTAAAATGAAAAAACCCTAAAACAAGAAAGTAATCGTAAAATTTAAGCAGTCGGGACCCATTCTAGAAAGCAAGCCGTATGTGCCCTCACAAAGTCTTTATATTTAGAATGGGTCCCGACTGCTTAAATTTTACGATTACTTTCTTGTTTTAGGGTTTTTTCATTTTAATATTATAAAGAAACGCAGTCGGGTTTTTTAGTTTTTTAAATTACTTTTTTTATTTATTTATTTTTAGTTTTATTATTTTTTCATTTTGATATATCTAGTGTCACTCTGACAGTAAATACGAATCAAACGACCCCTATAAAGCGGAAATCCATCGAGTCGTTCAGGCTAGAGAGTGAGCAATATTCGAATTTGACGCCAAAAATCCGCCATTTTGTTTTTTTATTAATTTTGATATATCCAGTGTCACTCTCACAGTAAATACGAATCTAACGACACCTCTCAAGTCAAAATCCGTCAAGCCGTTTAGGCTAGAGAGTGAGAAATATTCGAATTTGGCGCCAAAAATCCGCCATTTTGTTTTTTTATTATTTTGATATATCCAGTGTCACTCTCACAGTAAATACGAATCTAACGACACCTCTCAAGTCAAAATCCATCAAGCCGTTTAGGCTGCAGAGCGTGCCAAACAATTATACATATGTACATACATACATACATACATACATACACTCGAAAAACATAACCCTCCTTCTGGCGCAGTCGGGTAAAAAGAAAATAGTTGGAGGCGCCGGGTATCGATCCCGGTACCTCTCGCATGCTAAGCGAGCGCTCTACCATCTGAGCTACGCCCCCGATGTGTACAGTCAGCAAAACAAACCATTTCTTGTGCACTTAAACAATTTCTTAATAAAAAGACATTCACTTTGCCTTGCAAAAGTAAAACAAAATAAAAATTGGAGGCGCCGGGTATCGATCCCGGTACCTCTCGCATGCTAAGCGAGCGCTCTACCATCTGAGCTACGCCCCCGATACATTCACTCTTCGAAATTTGTCACCGAGTCAGAAACAGAACAATATTTTATTAATTTACAACATTATAAGCACGTACTATTGATACGTGTTACCTTGAAATCTTATGTAATAAAACATGTGCTCTAAATTATCTGATAATAATGACTTATCTAATGTGTAGTATCAGTTATTTAATGAGACATTAGCTACTGTAATCTTCTCGTTGTTTGAATCACTATTTTTCAAGCGAGAGGGAGTGTCAGGCTCTTACTACTAACACCCAGTTTCTACTACTGCATTTTAAGGTGGAGCCTCGGTAACTTTGTCTCTACCTACGCCCATGGAAGACAGGCGTGAGGTTATATATGTAAAAGTAACTACTAGATACACTCCTCTTTCCTCTATCTAGCTCCACGACAAAGAAAGGGTGTGATATAAAATTATGTTTATTTAACTTACCACCATGAACACGCATTCGACGACCGTCCTATCAATTTCTTCATTAGCGTCCTCCCTATTCGGTAGCAGCCCGCTTATCATGTAGCATAACTGCACCACCTGTACATATTCAACAATAGTAGAATAATTTGGAAATTGTAATAAAAAATGACTGCCTCGTTGGTCAAGTGGTCCCAAGTGCGACTGTCGGTCAAGCGGTCTCTGATTCGATTCCTGGGTAGGACAATGTGTTACTGGACTTTTTTCGGTTTTTTGAAAATTTCTCAGTGGTGGTACGGAGTCTAGAATTGGGTCCAGCTTCATAATATGGCACCATGTAGGTAGGTAAAAAAGTGGGTGTACATTGTATAGCGGCATTATGCGCCGTAATGTGTACAAACGAGCAGCTGGATCGCTTGACGATAAACGATAAGCGCTTTTCAATAGAAATGCCGTACGTCTTATGTCTATAAGAAGTATACTGGTTCTAACCAGGTTTAGTGGAGTCTGTGGTACGATAGTCTTGAGCGGAGTCTGTTGCTGCAGCCCGAACATGCCGAAGATGATGTAGTTGATGGCGCCCGTCACGTAGTGGTCGAACATGCCGTTCAATTGCTCACGCTCTTCTTCGTTGTTGCGACAGCGCAGCCATCTGTGTGAGCTCGGTTTTAGTATATTTCATTTCATAAAATAATTCAGAAATAAATATAAAAATTGTAAAAAAAAATACAGGAAAGAAAGCTAGATTAAAAAAAAAAACTAAGATGCTGCGATTTATAAGCACTCATCTTAAGTACCTTTTTCCTCAATCAATAAACAACACTTATTTATTAAAGTATAAGTCAACTAGACTAACTACAAGAACTGTTAGAGAGTGGAATTCTTTGCCAGAATCTGTTTCCTGATGGGTATAGGTGTAACCTGGGTGTCTTCAAGGCCCGAGTGAATAGGTTGCTCATGGGCAGACGTGCTCAATCGTAGGCCGCATCATCACTTACTACCAGGCGAGATAGCGGCCAAACGTCGAACCATCAAATATAAAAAAAAAAATGTTAAAGCACTAACCTGTCCCAATACGGTTGGTATCCCAAATTCTTAGGATCCACAAACACCATGCCGGCTCTAGACACGGTAGCAGGGGACGCATAGTTCAGGTCCCCCACTTCGAAGAGTAGGGAACAGTATGGGGCTAGACGTATCCTCTCGCCATTGGCCAAGGTGAGCAGCTTATTGTCATCCATTACGGAGTTCATGTTCTCAATCCATAGGGCGTCTACGTCACCGTCGAATAAGGAATAGCGACGTTCATCTTTTTCTGCTGGTCTGGTAGAAAAATGGTGAAGAATAAAAAGAATGAGTGATTGTTAGGCGTAATCAAAGTTTTTAGACGATTTTAGACTTGGTATTTTGTGAATGATTTGTTTTAGGTATAAGGTCATAAAACATCTCTCAAAATAATTCCAACGACAATGAAAAATTAACCTTATTGTGTTAAGTGCAATTTTACGCTTTCAATGACTGTCGAATCTTGGAAAAATTATTAAATTTATATTTAGCTTCTTTTTACCTAACTACGGCGAAGCAAAAGGGGCCTTTTGATTGATAGTGAGACGTACATACTACACACCTCACGCCTATCTCCCATGAGGGTAGGTAGAGACTATGGAACTCCTATACTATGTATACTTGTGTAAAATTATGTCACAAATACCTGTTCATTTCTCGGAATATTTTGGAGTATAAACCGTCAGTCCAGTCTCTGGTAACAGGATCCAAAATTCCATACAGTTCTATTACTGAACATGCCTGTGGAAGGAAATATTTGTTAACGCATTATTCAAGGTTTTATAGAGGGTGAGGGCGCCTTAGGTGGAAGTTCGTCAACATGAATGTTGTTGATTGGAGGTATGTAGTTTTAATTCAGCTCTTCAACATGTCACTATCTATATACTCATCTATAAAGTTGAAGAGTTTGTTTGTTTGAACGCGCTAATTTCTGGAAGTACTGGTCTGATTTGAATCATTATTTTTGTGTTGGATACTACTATATACTGCATTTGTCATGAAAGGCTATTAGCTATGAACATTACGCTATGACCAATACGAGCGGGACGCGGAAGTAGTTTGGTTATAAAGAGATTGCTGAATGCAGATAAAGCAAGACAGGGTACGAGGCTTTTTTTAAGGGGGGAAAATCATCCAATGTGTTCTCCCGCCATGGGCGAGGCGAGAAGGAGTGTCAGAGTCTTACTGACTAAAAACCACCTTGTTCCTACTTCTCACTCCGGTAAACCCACTACGTAGTCCGCAGCCCTGGAGGGTACGAGTAGGCTAGTGTCACAAAGTTTTTAGCAAAATCGTTCAACGATGTAAATCATAGTCTTACCTTAGGATTGAGCACAGTAAGTTTAGTAGGCAGCCCCATCAGTGTCTGCGACTTGACGATAGTGTGCAGTATGACGGTCTTGCCCCCACCCGTGGGACCCACCAGCATGGTGCAGTGGCGGGTCATCATCGTCTCGTACAGCTGTACCACTTTGTCCACCTGGAGTAGGATAGTACAGTAATGTATTTATTATTGGTTGATGATGCATTTTAGTGACATTAGAATGGACTCTGAGGGTGGTTTATCTACAAGAGATGTGTTATGTAGGTATAATATGAAGATTGAATAGCTAAGATGTGAAACTATGTGATCGTTTCCACTGATACTAAACTATGTAGCTGTGCGAGGAAGATGTGTAGTGCACACATCCATAGCACGCATCCATAGTACGCATCCATAGCACGTATCTTTCCATATAAAAAACAGCTTAACTGAGTCCACCAGTGCTAAGCTATGTGTACCATGATTGGTGGAAGCCAGACGTTATTTTACTAACTTGATGAGCCAGCACGATATAGCCGTCTCTCTCCAGTACTTCAGTGACCGCAGCGTTGAAGTCTGGGTAGCCCACGCGTGGACACTCCAGCCCAGGGAACAGATCCTTGATCAGACCCAGGAACAATGGCACGTCTTCAAACACGAACTTTGGATTGTTCATGTCCCTGAGAGAAAGAATTGGATAGGTTAAAGGTATTGTATAATTTTTGTGTTGTATATTTTTCAATTTAATAGTAATATTTAAAGGATATCTTGTTATTTACTCTGAAATTAGTCAACAGAAAGCTTAGTACGAGTTTGTTTTACATTTAACGAGATCGAAACGAGAGTGAATTTGGCGCTTTGATTGGTTGGTTCGTTCTCATCGGCCAATCAGAATGCCGATCGCGCCCTCGTTTCGTTTTCGTTCTGGATGGATCACTCCTATGGCAATGGGTAAATAAAAATCACACGTATCCATATCTGGTGATCTGAATGTCTATAGGCGGCAATAATCACTTACCATCAGGCAGTCTACCTGCTGGTTTGACTACAATTCCAAAAATTATACCTATAGATCCTAAATATGCACTATACCTGAGTGCCCTCATAAGCACCATAATCTCACTGAGCCCGGGCGAGTCCCTGCGCAGTTTCCCCGCCATCCGCAGCACTGCCGTGAGGGCCCGCAGGCCCCAGTCGTAGTGCGACTGCTTCGACAGTTGTTGCTGCGCCACGTGGTACAGCACTGTCATCTTCTTTGCTAGCACCTGTGGGGGATTGGAGACTTTAATCCCCGTTTTCACCAACCTTTCTTCTAAGCTAATATAGGTGAAGGGCAGTAGCAATAGCATTCTATCTACGATTGCTAGCAGGCTTGGTTGTGCATTTTGTGAATCACTGTTGCAGAGTGTCGGCAGCATCTGTCATGGCGCAGCAGTCATATATGTCACACTACTACTGCAGTTAAGTTTGTAGGTTAAGTTTGTGTGTGTGATAATATCTTACAAACATAGTGTATAAGTCAAATTGTCGCTAATAAAAACTATAAGTCATATTACTTGAAAATAAATAAAAATAAGAAGAGGTTTGCGACTGGTTTGATGTGAGACTCGGGTACTTTTATTAAAATTCACTGTCGATTGAAAAAAACTTTTACAGAACTAAAACTATAAAATGAAACCTCACCTTAGCAGTAAGAAATCCATCAGAGAACAGTGAGATCTGGCAGATGAGCTCCAGGTCGGGCAGGATGCAGACGACCGGCCTGAACAATGCCTTCACAGACTCCGGCAACTCCGTGCGCCCCGCGTACCCAGGGTTCATGGTGATGAAGATACCCACTTTGCTGTCCATCGCTATTTCTTGACCTTCAAACTGTAGTAGGAAATAGAAATATATTTGTTAGAGCAATCGATTTTAAGTTAAATGAGTATTGTGGCGTCTAAATTTGAGGTGGGTAGGAACGTGAAAATTCACGCGCGCAGTTCGTGCGTGAGATACTTGAAGCGCATTGGTCAGATGTGGACGCAGCATAAGATTTAAGATGAAGAAGAATGGACATGAATGCATGTAATTTTATTATTTAATGAAGTAATCTAAGAATATTTTACGCTTAACGAAATCGAAACGAGACCCCATTCGACGGTTTAATTGGTTGGTTCATTTGCAATCAGTAAATCAAAACGCCGAACGCTCTCGTTTCGTTTTCGTTCAACGTAAAGCAAACTCGTACTAAGGGTACAGTATGGTAAAATAGGTTTACATCATCTCTTAAGTACCAATATTACTACAAATACCAAAAAAACTTTAAAAACTCACAGTAAACCTCTTCAGCTTCATTAACAGCGCGCTTCTGATGCACTGCAGCTGGGAAGATATGACGCTAAGCACAGATATATCGATTCTGTTGAACTCATCGAAGCAGCCCCAGGCTCCACACTGGCAGAGCCCGGCGAGGATCTGTCCCACTGCGCGGAAGTCCATGCCTTCTCCGCAATTGGTCACCACGCATAGTAGACCCATGGCTTTGGCTAAGTCCTTCGTTGTTTCTGTCTTGCCTGTACCCGCGGGACCTAGGAGGGTGGACATTGGACATATCTATACTAATACTAATATTATAAAGCTGAAGACTTTGTTTGTCTGAATGCACTCATCTCAGGAACTACTGGTCTGAATTAAATAATTATTTTTGGGTCAAATTGTGCATTTATCGAGGAAGGCTATAGGCTATAAAACATCACGCTATGGCCAATAGGAGCCGAGCAAAATGGGTTAAATCGGGCGAAAGTAGCTAATTTTGTATAAAAATGTTGGTCCAGCTCGAGTGAGAATATGTGAGGAAGATGCGCAGCTCGAGTATACAATGTATCGATAGTAGGGAAGCCATCCATAGCACGTATCTTTCCATCTAAAAATATAGCTTAATTGAGTCCGTTTCCACCAGTGCTAAGCTATGAATAATGAGTATGATTAGTGGAAGCGAAACGCATCCACAGCAACGTAGCATAGCAAATCTCTGGAGGAAAAGCCTCCTTATTCATGAGAATGATGGGTGAGAGCACGATTATACTATTGTTGTAAGTTACATGGCAAACACAATGTTAACACATTGAACGCCGTGGTGGTCACCGGTGACCGACGTTAGCGGATCTTCAACAGTTTTCTATTGGTAGTCAAAGACTTAAATATTAATCTTGTTAAAATATTAGTTTACCTGCAGGAGCTCCCCCCAGTTGCATGGTAAGAGCCTGTGTGATGGTGAGGTAGATTCTGTCGGTCAGTGGCGTGATCACCAGCCGACCATTCAGACCCATGTACTCGTAACCGTACTCGAAGACGCCTGTCGATAAAAATACATTAATTTTTTTTTTATCATTATTGTTAATTTGCGAAGTAAAAGAAAAATACTGCTTTGTGGTCGTGTAATATCAACTAAGACTACTGAGTAAAAGATTTCAGGTTCAATTTTCGTCAATAAATAATAGCTTAACTGATTTTCGTAATAGCCTAACTGACTGAATATTTTGTTGTTAGAAGTAAAAAGTACTGTTGCAGTTCTTGCACATAGTCCAGAATTTGAGAGCGTGGCTTGAGCCGTGCTTATCATTTGACCAACGAGACAGTCAACAAGCATGTTCAAAGATAACTTTTCAAAATAGACCTTATACACTTTCTTCAAATGACTACCTCGTTGGTCGAGTGGTCGCAAGTGCGACTCCCGAACAAGGGGTCTCGGGTTCGATTCCTGGGTCGGGCAAAGTATAGCTGGGGGGCTTTCGGTTTTTCGAAAATTTCTCAGTAGCAGCACGGAGTCTGGAATTTTGTCCAGTATATGGCAAGAGGCTCACCTCCTATTCCATGTGACTTACAACACAAATGGTGAAAAGTGGGTGTACATTGTATAGCGGCATTACCGTGTCGTAATGAACACCTCCGCCTACCCTTTCGGGGATAAAAGGCGTGACGTTGCTTTAACTTTCTTCAAATATAATTAAAACCTGAATTACAACTGGACATACCTGTGCACTGCCTGATCCACAGCCCATCATCCTTCTTCAGCCAGTAGAACCGGAGCTGGCTCTCCCACTCGAACTCGCTGGCGTCCGTCACGTTGTCACGCACGAACCCCTCGATGATGTCACGCGCGTGCACGTCTATTGTCGTGATCGTGCGGAACTTGAGCCGGTCGTTTGACGATAGGTCTGGAAGATAATGAGGTAAATCACATTTTTACCTTGTAGCGACCATATATTAGGAAGACAAGTTAAACGATAAATATAATAATAAAATGGTTCTCCAAAGCCCGAGCCAAATTCTACAAAACATACCCCACGCCATAATACAGTACGAAACGAGAGCGCGTTCGGCGCTCAGATGGACCGTTGTGAATGAACAAACCAATCAGCGCCGAACGCGCTCTCGTTTCGATCTCGTTAAACGTAAAGCAAAGTTACTACTAGCTACTACTAAGGGTACAAATAAAAATTCCAACGTTTAACTTCTGGACAGTTACAGTTACATAGTCTGGTCGAAGGATCTCCCCTTTTCTGATCTTAGGGCAAATCACACTTCGTTCTATGAAGTGTTCTAGGGATATAGGTCACAAGAGTCTTTAAAAAGACTAGAGCAGATACTACAAAATTAGGATATTTTCTTCGAAGTCAAATATACTTTTCATTTATTTATTCATCAAAAAGAAACGTACCATTAACCCTCGGTATCTACGCAGATCTACGCGAGACAAAATGTTTTCTATTGTGTCTTATATACCTAAATAATCTTTATTGCACAATGATGATGGTAGGGTACAAAAGCGACCTTATCGCTAACATCCTAAGCTTATAAGTATACGAGAGGTTAATGTAAAACTCACCCTGTCTGACTTTAACGACCAATCCATCAAGCTGTTCGTTCTGCTGCGCTAAATGTTCCTTCATGGCGCGCTTGTTCCCCTTGCGGATACGGATGAACGTCTCCTCAGTCTCCGCAGTCCACCACACTCCGTTAGCGGCGAGACACACCATGCCTTGGTACTGGAGGATCCATTCCGTCCTAAGGTGAAAGAAAGTAGTTAATGGGAGTGCATGGTTATCACCATTAGCTGACATACAGTACTCTCAACGGATCTTGGCACTACGAACTACGTGCAGAAGGCTGCGCAATAAGTCTTTTTTAGAACCAAATGATGGCATGAGGCGAGAGCCGGGGTCGGCGATCTAGGCTAGAGATTGACCATTTCTAAATACAATTGACCCTTTAACGATCAAATATCGCAATCCATATTTTTATTTAGAGTTTATTGTTTTTTTATATGATATATTAAAAGAAATAAAATTTAGAAATATAGTTAATTTTGTCATTAATAAATGATATTTCGACATGAAAATAAAACGAAAAGAAAGTATTTTCTCAATTGAAAGTTATGATTTACTCGAATATCAATTATCATTAACGACTATTTGAGTAACGACTGTTTAAGAAAATTTAAAACATCAATATAACATTGAAAATAAATATATTTTTGTGTGATAAGTAATTTGTCTCGTAGTAATCGATTTTAAGAAAATCGATTAAACAACACCCTCACGCACGCCACTTTAACATCATTCGTGAATCTTCGTGCTTTTTCGGCAATATTCGGTACCCGGTAATATGTCTCTGTCACACGTTAGGATCGGCGTTGTGTTAGTGTCACTATCTCTGTCTTGAGTCACCTTGAGTGCAGTCGGTAACAAAACTTTTCGTATATTTCGTTATTACTGTTGTTAATTTTTATTGTTAAGTTTTGAAGTATTTTGTTAGTTTTTGTTTAGTGTTTTAGTTTGCAATTAATTTGTGCAAATGTCAGTTGGCACTTATATTATTAAATATGCCACCAAAATACAATAGAGTTTTAAATCGCCAAGCGAGAAAACTCATTTATGATTTAACGCAGTTTATGAAAAAATAATATATTTGGTTTATTTGTACTTCGTCACTGATTAGGGAATTTTATTAGTACATTAGGTTTATAAAAAATAATATTGCAGTAATAGTTTTGTACACGAATGTACCTGCGCGAAAGTTCGCAAAGCCTAACTTCAGACCTGCCAGGTCTCGTTCACAGCACTGTACATTTGCTGTTGAATATAGAGGAAGCTTTAAGAGGAAGGAGGGGTTTTGGTATAATTCTCCCGCTTCGTAGATAGTTTAGGGATATAGGCTTACAGTCTTATTTTATTTATTTAGGAAAATTAATAAAGTATCAAAACAGAATAAATGCATAACCAACGACATTCGCCA